>NC_143547.1:4249187-4549187 GCF_031878675.1 Megascapheus bottae | reverse complement strand
CAAAAAGAGTGGGGGGGGGGTTAATGGCATACCAGTGGGGTACTGAGAACAGTTATATTCATCTACAGTCAGCTGATATTTAGCTGACTGTATAGAAGTCATGTGTTTTGAATATAAGAATAGGCGCTTTCAGATGTTCTCTGAGTGCCAGTAATTAGAGTAAGCTTTAATCCACTGTGCTAAAAATATCCAAACATACCTTTCTTCTTACTAGTATAGTATTAATTATATTTCAGATTTAGACTTATAAATATGCACTAAGAGGAAAAAATGAACTCATTATTTAATTTTTAAAAGCCATTTCATCCTAAGAATAAGGAGTACAATTCAGGGTCTCTTGGTAATCTTTTACTAAATTAGTGTGACTTTTTTTAAACTTCTTCAAAGCTCTTAAAAATATTGTTTTGAGTATATTTTATTTGTGCCAAATTCAATATTATCTTAATATGCTTAGCAACAATGGTTTTTAATGTATAACTTGGGCTCTTGGGTCAAATTTATGTCCTGAGCAGATTACTTAATCCTGTAAATAATAATGGTATATTTCATAAGGTTGTTTTGAAGATTAAAATGGTGATGTATGTAAAATCTGTAGCTAACATTTAGTTCTATTGAAAACTCAATCAGTAGTACCTCTTAGCATCCTAATTATTATCTATTCATTTAAAAGGAAGACTTCTTTAATTTGATGTCTCCTTTTCCATCCTTAAGAAAAGTAAACATTTAGAGGAATAGTTAGGCCCTGAGTTCATTCCCTACCACTGAAAAGAAACTAACAAAAAGTAGAGAGTGTCTGCAAAGGAACAAAAGGCTCATGGTCTCCTTGATAGGTGGATATTCGATCCAAACAGTACAAGAGCAATGACTCAGTATTCGGATAGTCAAGGTCATTGACACGAACTTGGAGATATAAAGTATAACTACATAGACATAAAATCTATGGTAAAATATATGCTCTATAGACAGTTATATAAATTGATATGTACTATGGCATACAAACTTTCAGCTTAATTTTAATTGTGTTCTAAAATTTATGTGCCAGTGATTGCATATAGAGATTCCCTTTTTGAATACTTGTTTGTAAAACATGACATTTGAAATATGCTTTAAAAAATCAGTGTTAATAAAATCTTTTAATAAAAAATAGAGCATTGGGGGAAGTTTTACATTTTTTAAAATAATATTGGTTGTCTTGATTATTTTTACATCCATGTTTTAAGTTGTACAACTTAGGACCTTTGATACTTGTTTATTTTGTTAATTTTTTTTGTTGTGGCCAGTACGTGGGATTGAATTCAGAGCCTCACATTTTCACTTGTCAATGATTGGAACTCAGCCATTTGAACCACACCTCTATTTCTGATGTTTTACTGGTCAGTTAGAGATGAGTCTGCTCTGGCTGACTTGAAACCTCAGTCCTCAGATGGCAGTCTCCTGAGTAGCAAGGATTCCAGGCCTGAGTCATTGGCAGCTGTCCATGTAATGTTTATTTCCAAAAGGCAGTACTGTGGATAAGAAGTGAGGATGGTGTAAACATTGAATTGTCTAAACAGTAGCATTAGGGAAATCTTAAAAGTAAAGAATTTTTCTCAGAAATTAGTAAGGTCTGTAAAAGAGTTGTCTGGTATTCTGTCCATTTGAGCTACTCATATCTGATTTTATTCAACCATTTTCATGTCACTTTTCTGAGTTTAGGAAATCTTATGTGTATCATTTGCATCAATTTCTCCAAATTCTATTAAAGACTCTTGCTTAGGGAGAATGAGCAGTTGGACTATCCTGTTTTCTTTTCATCATATAAAATTGTATAATGACTGGAAAGAGAGGAAGCACTTTGTTAAATTTGGAAGTGGTGCATGTTTATTCCCTTAAAGATGATACATGAACTTGTTCTAGTGGGTCATGTCTGTAATTCTACCTACTTAGAAAGCTGAGATCAGATTATTGCAGTTTAAAACCAGGCCAGTCTGGAAAGTTCATGAGATTCTTGCATCCAGTTAACCACCAAAAGGCCAGAAGTGGAATGATGGCTCAACTGTAGAGTGCCAGATTTGAGCACTGGAAAAAAATCACATGAAATAAAATGGTTTAGATAATATTGAAATTGTTTCTATTTGTATAAATTTGAGGCTATCTTTATAGCAAAGAGCTGGAATTCATTGACTCCTTAAACTCTGGGTGAGTGTATTTTTCTATATATTATGTTGCACTAGTGTTATGAGTAGCAACTGTCTATTATGTTTAAGTGCTCTTCAGTGAAAATTATAATCCCAATTGAGACTTGTTTAGAATTAAGTTTTTATTTTCTTTCTTTTCAAAAGCCTTACATACACTTAGACCACTTTAAAAATGTTCTTTTAGTCTCCTTCAGAGAGATTGCTAAACCACAAGGTTGTTCATTAATGTTTGTTTTTTTGTTATTTTTTTAGTCAAGCAGAAACAATCCCATGTATCAGAATCCTAATTTGAAGACTGAAGTTCCCTAGGCTTTTTCCTCCTTCTGGTATAATTCATTTCAGTAATATAGAGCTTGGAAATTTTAAGGACAAGTTTCAGTTTTTTCTGGACTGCGTTTTGTTTCTAACTTCTATAATTACTTGGATCTGTTTTTGAAGTTTACAATCCTAGAAATCTTAAAAAAAGAAAAAAACCATAGTTAAAAGTAAGATACTAGTGCCCCCTAGAGGTGATGCCTTGTAACTACAAGAAGGTATAGGACAAATATCTAAAATTCTATGGTTTGTTCTCTTCTATGATATTGATAATGGTACATGGATGGGCTTGGTTTTTCTAGTGATGTGATTAACTATTTTTTCTTTCTTTTGGCCTGCCTATGCTCTTAACAGTTTCTCTAATGCATGTATTACTTTCTTAATATGAAAAAAACCAAATACAATAGTGCGAGGTTTTATACAGTAGGACATGAAAATATATATAGAATATGTGATGATTGGGGAAACATTTTTTCCATAGTTGTATTTTATTACATACATGTTACTCAAATAATGTGTAAAAGAGGAAATAAACCTGCTTATAGCATGAGGCTTTTCATAGTAGGACCTGAAAATGTATTTAGAAAGTGTGATGCTAGCTGGGTACTAGTGGCTCATGCCTGTAATCCCAGCTACTCAGGAGACTGAGATCTAAGGATTATGGTTAAAAACCAGCCCAAGCAGGAAACTCCATGAGACTCTAATCTCCAATTAACCACCAGAAAACCAGAAGTGGTATGGTGGCTAAGGGGTAGAGTGCTAGCATTTTGCTGAAGAGCTCAGGTACAGAGCTCAAGCCCAGAATTCAAGCCTCACAACTGACCAAAAAAGGGAGAGAGAGAAGCTGGGTGTAGTATCTCACGCTTGTAATCCTAGCTACTCAGCAGGCTAAGATCTGAGGATCAAGGTTCAAAGCCAGTCTGGGCACATAAGGACTTGAAACTCTTCTGTCCACTTAACCTCTAGAAAACAGGAAGTGAGGCTTGGATCCATGGGTAGGGCAGTAGCCTTGTGTTGAAGAGTTCAAGGACAGCGCCCAGGACCCAGGGATAGAGCAGTAGCCTTGAGGCTGAAGATCTCAGGGACAGTGCCTAGGCCAAGTTCAAGCCCATGACCTACAAAAAGAAAGAAAAAAAAGAAAGAGAAGGAAAGAAAGAGTGATACTAGTATGACATTTTTCCCCATTTTTGTTTTATTATAGATACGCTAGCCTGTATTTTTGCTGTGCAATTGAGGATCAGGACAACGAATTAATTACCCTGGAAATAATTCATCGTTATGTGGAATTACTTGACAAGTACTTTGGGAGTGTGAGTAGTGTTTTGTTCATCTTTTTCCCAAAGAAGTTTATTATTTGGTTATCTTGAAGATTCTAACTAGGGAAAAGGTATTGCATCTATCAGTTAAGTTCCAAGAATGCTGAGAATGAACTTTAGTAATATAGAGAAGAGTCTTATTTCAAACATTAATATTCTGAAAATGCTTAGTATAGAAACTAAGATTTGGCTAATAGTTCAATCACATTATCAAGGGAAAATATGTATTAAATATAAGTTCTAAGTCAGAAATTATTAACTTATGCTGAGAGGAAAGATATGGGATCCAGGTATTATATATCTTACAGGCATTGTGTTCACAGGTACTTGAAATTCAAAAATTAAGCTTACTGAAATCAGTGATGGTAGCATGACTGCCACTTTTAGAACAAGTAAGATTGATTTGTTCTGCTTAGATTTTATTCCATACCTGATCATGAATCAGCATCTTTGGCTTAAGGTTTAACAGGGTTCTGGTTTTTGGCCTTAATTTATTGATTTGCTTTTCAGGTGTGTGAACTTGATATCATCTTTAATTTTGAGAAGGCTTATTTTATTTTGGATGAATTTCTTTTGGGAGGGGAAGTTCAGGAAACATCCAAGAAAAATGTCCTTAAAGCAATTGAACAAGCTGATCTACTGCAAGAGGTAAGCTACTTGTTTTTGTAACTAGATGGTAGCATGTTTTGCTCTTGCTAGGGAAATCTCAGTGATCATTCTTCATTTCAGAATCATTCAGTAGTTTCAGCATGCTTGGCATGTATGTGCAGTTTATTGATTGGAATATGTGTCAGTCACATCAACTCAGTTATCTATGGATGGATGATTCACTTCGAAAATACTGTATTATTAGTCAGGCTTATTCTCAATAGCCCATTTTGGGGCCCTAAAACACTGTTTTCTAACCTACAGTAAGGAAGGAAATGATTGGCCTAAAGTAACAATAGTTGAGAATTCTCCATCCATTGTGTGGAGTCACTTAACATAAGCACATGTTTCATTAGTATGGATAACTTGAAGTTGATTGTGAAATTATGACATTTCATTCCAAATTGATTCTTATTTTCACCTCATGTCCATTAAGTGTAAATGTAGCCAAGCAAATGTTAGTGTTTTCAGATTAGACTTTCTGGAGAATTCTCTGATTTTGTGTTAGTCAAATAAACAAAAAAGTATTTGTATTGCTCTTTGTTCCTCTTAAATAATAAACTATTTTCTGTTAACCTTCTTATTTTCTTCTCTTAATCTCTACATTCCAGAACCATAACAACCTTTCCCTTTCTAATTTCCACTGTCATCCTGTGCTGGTCATGTGTTTGATGCTTGTATACTTTCTAGTTGTGAAATTTAAATTTTGATGATACTCTGATTTAGATACTAAATTAAATTATAATGAACTGTGACTGTTGTCTTATAGAAAGTTTGTAACATGAGAAGAGCTTAGTAAATATACAAAACATCTATATATTAAGTATTAAGGACGTATCTGTGCTCACAGAGAAAAACCCTTTTGAATATTTTTAACCCACAGGTTCATTTTCTTTTTTTTTTTTTTTTGCCAGTCCTGGGCTTGAGCTCAGGGCCTGAGCACTGTCCTTGGACTTTCTCAAGGCTAGAGCTCTACCACTTGAGCCTCAGCACCACTTCTGGCTTTTTTCTATGTGTGTGGTACCGAGGAATCAAACCTGGGTCTTCATGCATGCTAGGCAAGCACTTTAACCACTAGGCCAAACTCCCGGCCCACAGGTTCATTTTCTAAACTCAAAGTATCATTTTCTACATCCAACTAACTTAACATTGTATATTGGTTAGTCAGTTTACTCGTTTTTAAATCCAGAAACAAAGTATTTTCTATATCCAACTTACTTTAGCCTCTTCTTGTGCAGTGCCTATTTGTTAATCAGTTTGCTCTCTTTTAATTCAATTTTTTAGTGCTTCTCTTATTATGGCAATGGCAAGCTTTAAAAGAATGAAATTACAGAAGAGCAACTAGTTTTCTAGTATAATTGCTTTACTATTATTCTTGGTGAGGAAGAAGAAACTAGAGTATAAATAGCAGTTAGAATACATTGTACATTTAATGATCTCTTGTACTTAACAACAAAGTAGTTAGGGTACCTATAAATGTGAAGTGTTATCAACCCTCCTACCATCAGTAGCTGGTATTACAAATATTTTATAATTTTCTGGTTAACTACATTTGCTTTTAAAGCATTTTTAAATCATTAAAGTTCAACTTTTGCTTGTTTCCTAGAGAGAAATGTATATAGCACCAATACTTCCTTGTGCCTAAATTATTTTTAATGCTACTGGGAAATGACAACTGTATATAATATGACAGTGATGCTGTTAATAACTAGTATATATTTAATATGAGTGCACTAGAGGACACAAATGTTGCTATGAGAGTATAGATCACATTTGACTTCTTAGGCAAGAAATTAATATTGTCCACATTATCAGTAGGTAATATTTTCATTGGAAATGTAGATGTAAGTAATATTTTTAAATCATTTATTGTTGCCTTCATTTTAAAGCATACATCTGTAATTGCTTTGGGGTCCTTTAGTTGAGGGTATAGTATTCCGTTAGTCCATATTCTGGAGTGATTCGTCTTGTACAATTGTAAATAAAGCTTTAAACTTGCAGTAGAAGGATTAGTTGCTTAATTTTTAATCTTTCATGTGTACTGACTTTTCTATATAGCATCAAGTCCTTTATTTGCCTTTTTTCTAAGCTCTAAAGATGACTTTGATTTTACAATGAATATATGTCTGCTTACTAAACGGTATATGCAAATTGTAGAATGATTTTGATTTTAATTTTTCATTTGTGAAATGTGCCTTTCTATAAGACATTTTTCTATAAGTAAACTTTCTCGAGATTTTCCCTTTTACCCAGTTTCTTTTAATGAGATATGTTATACATAGTCTTTCATCTTTATGGGAAGAGTGCAAATGGTTAGTAGCTAACGTAGATTTTCTATTAGTATATTATGCTTAGTAATAAGAACATAAAATGATTATGATTTCAATCACAAATACTAACATATCAGTAGACATTATGATTTAATAATAACACCTTTATTCTTGTGTTTAATGACTTGATATACAAAGTTATTTTAGCCACTCTAGGCTGAACTCTTATCACTTTTGTTATTTGGTTGTATGAATACATAATTAAATTTGGGAGGTAAGCCCTGAAATTGGCCTATTATCAAATTTTTAATGTTTGCTGAAATTTAGAACATGTTACCTTAGCATACCACCAGCATTATTGTTGATTCTTAAATTATTAAGGTAGGACATGCTGAGATTTTTAATTGATTCTTTATGCAATATTGGGACTGTTTCCCCCCCATACCTATTCTAAACTAGACTGTGTGTGGGTAGGGTGAGATATAATGCAATTTGATTTATTTTACAAACACATACATGACAAAGGGAGTAATGGTGTGGCTTTTTTTCTGTAAAGTTGGGCACTTACCAGTTTTTCTCTACTCCTTAATTTTATAGAGCCAGAATGAAGAATGGGGAGGTTTGTCTGAGGATATCTTATGATAAAGAACAGTCTAAGGCTTTAGTCTCTTTGGGTCCCCCCCCCAACTTATTTATTGGTAACTACTAAATTTACCATTTTTGTGGCATGGGTAAAATGGGGTGCTATGCAAAAAACGACTGTTGCACGTTGAGATGATTTCAAGTCCTGGCTTGATCTGTGTAGATCAAATACTTAAATCCCGGACACTGGGCTTTAACCCTTATGGATAGCTGCATGATGATAGTGACCACGCTTGGAGATGTGTCAAACTTTCTTTTTTATACTAACAGCATTATTTTGAAATTTGTGGTGGTTTTTTTTCCTTTGAGCTTTGTTGGCTGTTGGTACTATTTCTCACTAAAGCAATCGATGAAATGGAACATTAGTGAGGCAGCCCAAAATTTGCTTCTACTTTTAAATGTTATACATTATGAATAGTTTTACTGTATTTATAGGTATTTATCTGTCTGTCTAGAAAATGGTACTCTATGGAGAATTACCACTGCTAAAATTGATTTGTTTTGATGCTGGACCTACATGATATATCTTAGTATTATGCTGTATTTTTTTAAAGTAGTATCTATGGTACCACATAAAAATGGAAAGGTAAAAATGTTAGGATAAAAAGTGATTTTTTAAAAAAAGAATAAGGAAGCCTTTATGACTTAATATTCTAAGAAAAGTATTTTAAGTAAATATTAATAATATTAAATAATAGCATTAAATGATTTATTTTTAAGATAAATATTGTTACTTAAGGATATTGGGGTGCTAGGAATATGGCTTAGTAGTAAGTGCTTGCCAAGCATACATGAAGTCTTGGATTCAATTTCTCAGTACCACATAAACAGAAAAGGCCATAAGTGGCTCTGTGGCTCAAGTGGTAGAGTGCTAGTCTTGAGCACAGAGAGGCTCAGAAATAAAGCCCAGGTCCTGAGTTCAAGCCCCAGGACTGGACCCAAAAAAAGAAATATTGGGATATGTTAGTCAAATTCAAGAACCTCTTACCTGGGCTGGAGGGTGCATGCCCATTATTGTAGCACTTGGGAGACTGAGGCTGGAGGATCTCTAGTTCAAGACCAGCATGAACTATATTGCAAGACCCAATCTCCAAACAAAAACCACAGAATCAATCAATCTCTCTCTCTCTCTCTCTCTCTCTCTCTCTCTCTCTCTCTCTCTCTCTCTCTCTCTCTCTCTCTCTCTCTCTCTCTCTCTCTCTCTTCTTTCTCTCTCTCTTTTGTGCTAGTTCTGGGGCTTGAACTCACTGGGGAACTGTCCCTGAGTCTTTATGCTGAAGGCAAAAAATGGCTCTTCCACTAGAGCCACAGCTCCACTTCTGGCTTTTTGTATGGCTAATTAGAGGTAGTTGAGTTTCACAGACTTTTTTTAAAATCCCAGCTGGCACTGAACCATGATACTCAGATCTCAGTTTTCTGAGTAGGTAGGATTATAGGCATGAGCCCAGCTTCAAATTATTTTAAGGGTTAGGTATTTTTTAAATATGTACAATAATGTTAGCAAAAGCCTATTTTGATAGAATTGGTTTTAGGATTTGCTCTAATAAGACAACTCCTCTAATACCTTTGTAACTGCCACTGTTAGTAGTAAAACCTTTTAGCCCTAAACCCCTTTATTTTCACCAGGCTAAATTTAAACAAGGCTGTAGTCTTTTATTCTAGTATATTTTAAACTTTGTTATTTATAAACTGAGTTGGTGGAAGTGGTGCTGTGGCTCAATTGGTGGAGCCACTAGCCTTGAGCTGAAGAGCTCAGGGACAGCACCCAAGCCCGAATTTCAAGCCTCACTACTAACAAAGAATAAATAATAAATAAGATAAACTGAATTAGGGCCTGATAGAACAAATTTTAGATGAGGTTTGTTACATTGTTGTTCAAAATGTACAATCCAGAAGGGGAGTGACAGAAAGAATAAAAATATTTGTATACTTTAGTCTTTTTCCTAAAAGAATTTTTAAAATTCCCTCTCCCCTTGATGTTTCTTTTCTAGCTCATTGTGAATCAGCTTTTGCTTCTCTGGACTATTTCTTTTTCATTTTCCTTTTTTGCCAGTCCTGGGGCTTGAATAGGGCTAGTACAGCACCAGCCTTGAGAAAGCTAATGAGCCACAGTTCCAGTTGAGCCACAGTTCCATTTCCAGCTGTTTCTCTGTATGTGGTACCAAGGAATCGAACCCAGGTCTTCATGCATGCTAGGAAAGCACTCTATCACTAGGCATACTCTTGGCCCCTACTCTAGATTATTTATAATGATAGAAAGTTGAAATAATTTAAATATTCAATAACTTTAAATTTGATTTCACAATATTTTGATAAAGCCCAGAGTAATAAATGCATTTTTAGCCCATAGTAGTAAAAAAAGTATAAACTTTTATTGCATAGCACTCTTTTTCTTATTTTGTGGTCTCCCATTTTCCAATCTTTTTTTAATACTTCGATTGACTTACTTCAGTTCATGAGCTCTGGGTTGGGACCTGAAAAGAGCAGAAATTTTTCCAAATTAGATTTTTTCCCTTACTGACATAATTTGTTTCCATTGTTGCTTTTTTCAAAAAATAAAAATTTGTGTTATAGAAAAATTGTTATGCAAGCAAGCCCACTAGAATAGTATTTTATCTACCAACTAAAGCCAAGTAGATTGACTCAGAAGTTGGGTTGGAAGAGGGGCCGTGGTATCCTCCCAGGATACAGTGAGCTGTGCTGGGCACATCACTATTGACCTGTCATAGATAAAGACTAAGGACACTGCTGAATATCCTACAGTTCACAGGAACACCCCCCCACACACATACACACAAGGAATTTTTTCTCCACTGTCAGTTGTGTCTGAGTTGAAAAACCCTACTTTAACACCATGGAATAAAAATTCCATTTACATCTATAGACTGTTGTGTCTTTTCAATAGTATATGTAGTTTACAGTATAAATAATTGGCTAATAGTTGATAAAAAATGCAAAAAGCTCATACCTGTAATTCTATCCTCTCTGGAAACTGAGATGTGAGAATTGTGATGTGAGACTAGCAAAAAGCCAGAAAAAAAGACCAACCTTGATTTGCAAGAGTTTACAGGGCCTGAATTCATGATCTAGTACTAGACTAAAACAAAGGCAAAAGGAAGAAGGGAGAAGAAACCTAACAATTGTGAAAGAAGGACTTATTGCTAAAAAATACATAAATGTCTAATCTCTCCTGTGATTCACTGAAATGACTTATTTTATAAACAGGGTCTCGGGAGATAATCTATGGTTGACTTTAGAACTGAACCCATAGCAAAGCTAGTGGGATACCACCATATTATCTCATTTCTTCAACAACAACCAGATCGGTTTGTTTCTATTAAGAAATTGAGTTTGTATGTAGAAATAGAATTGAATCTACCCTGCAGGCAAGCAGAACACTTTTGAATTTTCTGCTGATTTCTCCATCTCCCATAGGAATTCAATCCTCCTTAAAGGAAAAATAGATCAAATGACTAGAATTTATACACAGACTTTTCCTTTGCTGTCGAGATAGACTTTTTTGTTATTCTTTTGTACTGTTAGTTTTTTTTTTTCTGGATTGTGAGGCTTGAACTCGACCTGGGTGCTGTCCCTGAGATCTTCTGCTCAAGGCTGCCTCCCTACCCTTGAGCCAAGCACAACTTTCTGTTTTCTAGAGGTTAATTAAAGATAAGAGTCTCAGGTCCTTCTATGCCCAGGCTGGCTTTGAACCTTAATCCTTAGATCTCAGCCTCCTGAGTAGTTAGGATTACCGGGGTGAGCCACCACACCCACCTTCTGTTAGCTTTAAAGGATTTACTTAGCACGGATATTTAGAGTTTGAAGTTATATGACTGAAATTTTTTTTGTTTAATTTGCGACATTTTAAGACAAACATAGTACTGCTTAAAATATTTCCTAAAAGTCTGAATTGTATTTGCTAAGCTGAAACTTTTCTGATTTTTTTAAAGAATACAACTGTCAGAGAAATTAATTCGTATGTATATCTTACAATAAAAGGTCGGAACAGCTAATAGAACATAGTAAAGTTATTCCTGTGATTATTTTTAAGACAACAGTAATAGAATTAGATGAACAGCCCAGTAGAAAAGAAAAACTAGCAGAGGGAATGAATAAGTGATTCACAGAAAAAAGAAAAATGAAAGGTGAAAAATGTAAGATGAAAGAAATTCTCCTTATAGTAGAATGCAAATTAATTAAAACATCAACAAAACCTTTTTATTTGCAAATATACCAATTTTAACACTTAATATTTTCTTTTCTTTTTTTGTCAGTCATGAGACTTGAACTCTGGGCCTGGGGACTATCTCTGAGCTCTTCAGCTCAAGACTACCATCCTACCCCTTCAGCTACAGCACCACTTCCGGTTTTCTAGTGGGTTAATTGGAGATAAGAGTCTCTTGGACTTTAGTACCAGGGCTGGCTTTGAACCAGGATCCTCAGATCTCAGCCTCCTAAGTAGCTAGGGTTATAGGCATGAGCCACCACACCCGGCTTAACACTTAATTTGTTTATTATCTAAATAGTTGTAGAAGATGTAATTTAACAAAGAAGTTTAGGAATTCAGTACATCTAGATCAGCAGTTTCTGCCTTTGCCATTCTTACCCTCCTTCAACCTACCCTTTCCTTTAGTTTTGTTAATTTTGTGGTATATACCATGAGTTCTTGACTACTTTCTCCTTCCCTGCCTCACTTCTCCTTGATCCATCCCTCCTCTTGCAAGTACCCATTTGCTGGTGCTTTTTGTTGGACTTTGACTTTTGTCAAAGCTTGAAGAGTCTACTGTACTTCAGCTAATTCACTTATAACCACTTGTACACTGCCCAATCTGTTTACTTATATATTTCTAGGCTCACTCTAGCTACCATAAATGAGAGAAACCAACTAAACTTTTTGCTTGTTCATTTCTTCTTGGATTGTCAAGGATAAGAAACATTCTTTGTCCTACTTGTAAGCATATAAACTTGTATTTTGTTTTGAAGGGCGAGTTTTGTGTACCTATTAATGACCTAATATGACCCATTAAACACATACAAGTATTTTATACAACAGAAATATACAAGTGTATATATGAGCATAGGCTCAATATAATATTAAACTATTAGGACTTACCCACACATCCATCAGTGGAAATAAAGATAAGGAAAATTACAATATAGCCACACATCCAACTGTAAGCCTAGCTAAGAAAAATAAGATCATTTTCTTTGTAATGGTATGGAAAGGTACTCAAGGCATATCAAATGAAGAAAAAAAGACTAGTTGTAGTGTATTAGCTAACTTTAATTACTTGTGGAAATGTTTAAGTTTCTCCCTCTCCTTAAGTTTAAAACATCATATTCAGTATTGCAAATGTTTAATGGAAAAAATGCTTCAGTGCAAATGAAAGCATGGTAGAACTAAGGTAGACTTTATTAAAATAAATGTGCAGGACATAAAGTACTGTCTGCTGTTCGCCATTTAAGACATCATCTGGTGTAAATACCTAATTCTTCACTTGTGGCTCATGTAATTTTTTTTCAAAAAACCACTAGTAATTCACAAAATCTCATGAAATAAGACTGACCCCATGAGTCCTGTTACCCAAAAGGTATCTTTAAAAGTGTCTTCACTCCTAACTGGGTTCCAGTGACTCACACTTGAATTTCTAGCTATTCAGGGGGCTGAGCTCTGAATATTACAGTTCAGAGCAGAACAAAAAAAAAGAATGTGTAATGGTCCATCTTCAGTTAACCAACTAAATTCTGGACTGGAGGCAGGTGTGTGGTTTCAGTCTTAGCTATGTGAGTGTGCAAGGCTCTGAATTCAAGCCCCCCCTCCAAAAAAAAGTGTTGGCACACACACACACACACACACACACACACACACATACACACACATACAGAGTTCACTTCTCTTTATTAAAATTCATTTTTCTAAGTAGATCTTGGTAAGTTAGAATATTCTTTGATGCTTTAGGCCTTTAGCACAATGAATAGGGTTCCAGAGTCCCCACACAATTCTGTTAGGGACAACCCACAGGACTAACTACTACTATGTTCTAAAAGATCAAGGACAAACAAGAGTACCTTATACATTGGGTACTAGAAACAAAGAGACTAGATGTTTGTTCCTAGCTCTATACACAGTACAAGTATCATAAATTTACTTAAGCTCTTCTCTTTTCAATGAGACTTAAGCATCTAGATAATTATAGCGTTCCACTGTTGACTTTTGTGAATCATGAGCCTACTATGGTGAATATCTAGGGCATGTTATGGTAATACAATTTTACTTTTCTTGGGAAGGTAGGTGGTTTTGAGAATAGATATAACTTAATTCCTGTCTTCAGTGTTTCTTATACAATAGTTCCCATTACATTTGATCCTTTTGACAGGGAATTAAGAACAAAGTTATCCTTGACACAGAGGAAAGTTGAAGATGCATGTATATGTACTAAGGAGAAGATGCTGATGGTGAGAGTGATAAGAATAAGAATAAGAATGAATGTGAGATAAACTATATTGGGACGGATAATGGGAATGGAGTCAAAAGCATTGGTTTAAGCCAGGCACCTATGGCTTATGCCTGCAATCTACTCAGGAGGGTGAGATCTGAGGATTGTGGTTCAAAGCTAGTCCAGGCAGAAAAGTCCCCATAAGACTCTTCTTTCCAATTAACCTCTAAAAAAACTGGAAGTGACACTGTGGCCCAAGTAGTAAGAGCACTAACCCTGAGCACAAAGAGGCTCAGGGACAGTACACAGGCCCTGAGTTCAAGCCCCACAACTGACAAAAAAATGCATTGGTTTAGGTCAAAGTTTTTCTCCTTTATTATGAAGCAGTAATAAGATAAAGCTGTAGTTTTTTTTAATTCATGAGTTAGATGAGAAAAATTGCAAATTCTTGTCCTTTTCTTGTCCTTGAAAGCTAACATCATCTAGAGAAGGGGACTAGGGAAGGAAGGACAGATAACCTGAGGAGAGTTGATAATTAGCAATAAATTTAGAAAGGAGCAAATTAGTGAAGGGCAAGAGAATTTCCCAGAGCTAAAGGCTTATTTCAGGTTGAAAAGAATACACTTGAGGCCGGGAGTTTGGCCTCGTGGTAGAGTGCTTGCTTAGCATACACGAAGACCCAGGTTCGATTCCTCAGTACCACATACATAGAAAAAGCCAGAAATGGTGCTGTGGTTCAAGTGGTAGAGCTCTAGCCTTGAGAAAACCCAAGCATAATGCTGAGGCCATGAGCCCAAGTCCAGGACTGGCCAAAAAAAAAAAACCCAAACAGCAACAAAAAAACATGTCTGATGAATCTGTCAAAGCCAGGCACCAATTGCTCACACCTATTATTCTTGTCATTAGGGAGGCCAAGATTGGGGAGCTCGAGGTTCAAAGCCAGCCTAATCAGTTAGTTCATGAGACCCATTTTCAATAGAGAGCTAAACATGGTGCAGGCCTATTATCCTGGCCACACGGGAGTCTGACATGGGCAGATCATGATTTAGGTCCATGACTTGGCAGGAATCTCAAAAACAACCAGCAGAAAAAAGGGCTGGCCATGGGGCTCAGTGGTAAGACTGCTTGCCTGGCAATTATGAGGCCCTGAGTTTAAATCCTAGTAAACACACACACACACACACACACACACACACACACACACACACACGAGCATGCACACATGCACAAAAATGTGTATTAAAGGCAACTTGTGGGTTATATTTGTCCAATATAAAAGTTGCACTATTTTTTTCCACATTATGATTCTGTCCCTTACTCCTCCTTAATTTAAATCCCAGGCATTTTTGGTATATTCAGAAATATACCATTTATGAGTGTGGTCTAGTAGTAGAGTGTTTTGCCTATCATGCATGAAGCCCTGGGTTCGATTCTTCAGTACCACATATACAGAAAAAGCCAGAAATAGTGCTGGGGCTCAAATGGTAGAGCACTAGCCTTGAGAAAGCCCAAGGACAGTGCCCAGCCCCTGAGTTTAAGCCCCAGGATTGGCAAAAAAAGAAAAGAAATAAAACCTTTATGATTTCCAAAAGTGCCTGTGTCCATGTCTATGGGAAGAGTAAAATAGTGCTGCACAGTTCCTATATACTATGACAGACTTCATGTCAAACTATAACTGAAGAATTCTGTTATTCTTAAATAGTATGATAATACTATTATCAATCATACTATTATAATATGACTGAAAAAATAGTGTTATAAGGGCCCAGATCACTAGAGTTTATACTGAATCTACTATTGTTGCATATGTAAGAGAAAAAAATCCTTAATTAAGGGCATATTTACATACCTTGAAGTTAGATTTAAAAGTTAGATGACCATTAAGACATTTATAGTGGAACTTCACAGCCTGGCATTCTAAAGTGGGGAATTACTTAATACAACTTAGAAGTAGATACCATTTATTATCATTTCTGTGCATTTTAGGGTTCCTTTTCTTTGTGAAGGATGTTTTCCCATTAAAGAAGGGTTTCCTACTAAGAAGAGTATCTTTCACAATTGGTGGATGCTAATTTTTTGTTTAAGTACAGGATTCTAGATTATTTGCTATATAGAATAATTTGGATTACCATCAACTCATAGGCAGTGAAATACCTGTCAGATAAAGAGTGAAGACAATGCCTGGAATGATCACATTTTACAAGAATCTGTAACTCTGTCCTCATTCATAATAAAAGTTTTATTTAGAGAGGAATGACTTTACTCAGCCCTGTTTGGGAAACCATCTTTCTCTTTTGTTTTTTTTAACTGATGTGATATTAAATTAACATGCATTTTTAAACGATTAAAAACTAAAATATAAAGGCAAAGAAATGATACTTAGATGAAAGGTAATTTGACAGACTTTTCTTGTTCTTTCTCCAGAATACAGAGAATATGTATCACAGCAAGCATTTTCATTGGTGTAAGAAAGCAAACTAGAATACGTGCTGGAATACTGACATGCATCAAAATGTAGTAGGATATGTGAATTCAGTTTGTCATTATAATTGTGTTAAGTTTGTTGTTTATATTATAGCATTGCTTGAAAAATCTTATTACATTCAATACCAAGGGAAGAGTGCTACTTTTTCTTGTTGATGTTTTCATAGCGTTCTTTTTATATAATTTACAGTGTTTTATAATTTATTTTTATATAGACTATTAAAATAGATTGAGGCTCCTTGATGAAAAAAATCCTTAAATACTGTGAATTGCTAAAGTCATTGGTATAGGAATATAATTTTCCTATGAAAAATGAAAGTTTCTTGTGGAAATGAAGCTTTTATTAATATGATTATTTTAAATACTTGAGTTTTAAATTTTAAAAAGTTCCACTATAGTGGAATTTTTTGTGAGTGAAAGAAAAAGGGAAGCTATCTTTTAAGGATGTTTAGGAACCTGTTTAGGAACTATCTAATATAAGCTTTCATCCTGTTCTTTTAAGAAAAAATTAAAATGTGAGGTAGCTCCCATCTAGCTACTCAGGAGTCAGGAAAGTCTGTGATTTCCAGTTAGCCACCAAAAAAAAGCTGTAGTACTAGCTTTCAGCACAAAAGATCAGGGACAGTGCCTAGGCCCTGAGTTCAAGCTCCAGGAATGGCAAAAAAAATGAAACAATTTATCTGCTTTTGTAGCCTAATACTTCAAAGTTACAACTTGAATAAATGTTAAAATGAGGATACTTTCAAAACACTGATATAAACAGTTTTAACCTTGGATTCACAGCCTTTTAATGAAGGTGTAATTCCTTCCATGGTCTGAAGAATGGTGCGTCCTCTCCTGAGGAAAATTTGTTCAGAACTTTGCTTCTAATTTCAGGGAATTGTTCAAGTCCCAGGAAACCATCTGCAACTCTCTAGGGTCAAATTAAGACCTTCACCACACGGTACCCTTTTTCCTTGTTGATGTGAGAAACATCTCATTAGATAAATTTGCAGGCATGGACACCTTAACAAATCTGTTCAGAAAATTCTTCAGGATCACTGGGGATTTTTTAAAAAAAAATTAGTACACTTAGTCTGAAAGTCACACTCCTAGATTTTTGTTATTTCTACTTTTTTCTTGGGGAAGAGTTCCCTCTATATCTCTACTTTTGGTAATAAAATCCTAATCAACTTAGGGCACTGTTAAAAGGTAATATTCAAATTGAATTTTCAGTTTGCTCATTATTGAGTTACACTGAAAAGACATTGCTTTGTAAATACAGGACAACATTTATTTTACCATTACATAAAGAAATTTGTAGTAGAAATACAAATATGAACTGGGCATTATTAAAGACGCTAAATATTTAGTCACATAAACCAAAGAACAAAAGTAAACAAACCCTTACATTTTTATTAAATTTAAGTTCTAGAAATCTGATTGTGTCTATTTTAGTTTGTATATTGTGTATAAGAATATATGCATTTCTTTTGTAGCCACGTCATGAATATTTTAATGTCCCTGTGTACTAAATGACTACTCATCGAGTATGCAGAAAATACCAGAGGAAATAGAGAGCTGATATACTTATGAAAGAAAATATCCTCAGCTTGGTGACTTATTGTCTTGTAAAATAATAACAGAGCTTCTATTCTAGAACCAGCACATTTTTTATTGTATTCTTCTCCTTTTTCACACATCTCTTTGCTGTTTAATTTTCATTCTGTATGTGATTTCTATTTCTGATTTATTTTTTTCTTGAAAATATATGGCTGTGTTTTGAGTAATATTCATCAAAACACATGTGTGTAATTATTAATGAACTATCTGGATTAATTGTCCAAGAAAAGCCTGGCAATCATTACTGTTTACCAAAGAAAATTTGACTTAAAATATATAGCTAAACACTTGGTCCAAAATAAGCAATATCGTAATATGTAGTGTGGGTTAGTCTTCAGTTCCACAAAAGACATTATTTAGTATGACTAAAGTCTGTATGAAGCAATATGTTCTGATGTATTCTGTAAAAACTTAATCTGGAAATGATACAAGAAAGTACGTGTGATCTGTACTATTATAAGGAATTTCAGGTTAAAACATTCAATTTCTAAGAAGCTGATTAGTGTCACATTTATTCAGTGGTTTGTGCTGTATGATAAACTCAAACAATCTGTTTAGGAGGCACTTTGCTACTTGGGCCATGCATTCAGCTTGAACAGTCCCTTTGAGAATTATCAGAAAGCTATGTCAGTCAAGTGTCCTGCAAGTCTTAGTAGTAACCCTTTCAGAATATTTTTGTAGTACAAAACATCTAATATTCATTTTTCAATATCCAAATTTGTATATTTGATTAGTTAATAACTATCTAATATAAACCACCATTTAAATCCTTATTTTTGGCTAACTAGGGTTGTATATTTCTGAACATCCAAAACTTTAATTTTGATCAATATGGTATATGCTTTTAAACTTTTAGCGTATTTTATTGTGAAAGGAAAAGTACCAATTCATTAATTAGATCTAAGAAATTTAAAGCCTGAGTTAAGTAATTTGGTGCCAAATGATAACTTTAAAAGATACTACTTTACCACTGAAAGAAGACCTTCGAAAATGTGCTTGGAGCAAGCTTAGTATTAGGCAGGTATGCAGATCAGTCATCTCCATTTTTACCATTCTTGTTGCATTGTACTACATTTGAAACATTGGGAAACATTGGTCTTTCATTGTCATTTGTTTTTCACCATTCCTTTCTCTGTCCTGCAGTACAGTGTTCATCTGGTTTTAATGCTGCAGAAATAAATTTGCTTTGTTTCCCATCTGATTGCTTTGGTTGCTGTGTGCTGAGCTGTAACAAAATGTTGCTTTTTCGTGGTTATCTGTATACAGCTGCTTGCTTAAATTAGCAGACTCTGAGAGAGCTTTCCTTGCATGTCTAAAATAAAAGTATTGCATGTATTTCAACTCATGTGAATGGCCTTTTCTTCATCCCTTTTGATAAATAACATTTTATATTTTTATTCCAGGTAATTTTTTAAATGTGATTTTAAAACATTTAACATTCAATTCATCATTTCAAGCACTGCTAAGTATATAGCTCAGTAGTGTTAAGTTTTTTTTTGCATTGTTGTGCACTAAATCTCCAGAACTTTTTCATCTTACAAAAGTGAGCGTATACCTATCAAATCAACCATTCCCATTTCTTGGTTCTCCGAGGCCTTGGTAAACACCATTCAACTTTCTGTTTCTCTGATTTTACTAACTTTAGATAATAATTCTCTTAAATAATTTTGAACTACAATTTTAGTGTGAACTTATATGAAAGTTACATTTTATAAACAATTTGTAAAAATTAAACAGTCTTAAAATAATAAAGTGTATAAGTGAAACTAGGCTTTTTAGGAAGGAAACTTTTTAAATAATAAATGTCTAAAAAGTATCATGATTCTTTCTCAAGAAATTCTATATAAAACTTTAGGCAGTAAAAATACATAGTAGAAAACTGATTAGCTTCACAAAATAGCTCTGGGCTGTTTTTACCAAAATCAACTGAGAGGGTAAACTGTTTACAACTCAAGTCATGCTTTAACATATTAAGGGTTGCATTAAAAAAATTAAAACTGGGGGCTGGGAATTTCACCTAGTGGTAGAGTGCTTGTCTAGAATTCAATTCCTCGGAACCACATGCATAGAAAAGCCAGAAGTGGTGCTATGGCTCATGTGGTAGAGTGCTTAGCCTTGAAGAAAGCCCACAGGCAGTGCTCAGGCTCTGAGTTCAAGCCCCAGGACTGGCAAAAAAATTAAAATTATTTAATATTAAGTGGAAGTGACTAGATTAAAAATGCAGTAAAGATATAAATGGAATATTGCATACATGGAGTTTAAGAGGGTTGCTTTTTTCCATTGACTTTCTTTAAAAATAACTTAATTCAAAGTAGTAGAGCACTAGCTAAGCAAGCACAAAGCCCTGAGTACAAATGTAGTACTAAACAATGAAAGTAAGAGCCGGGTGCTGTGGCTCATGCCTGTAATCCTAGCTATTCAGGAGGGTAAGCTCTAAGGATCAAGGTTCAAAGCCAGACCGGTCACAAAAGGACCTGAGACTCTTACCTCCAGTTAACCTCTAGAAAATGGGAAGTGGGTCTTGGCTCAAGGGTAGGGCAATAGCCTTGAGCTGAAGAGCTTAGGGACAGCGCCCAGGCTGAGTTCAAGTCCCATGACCCACAAAAAAATAACCTATCATGAAAGCTTCAAGACTCAAATGCAGAGAAGTCTACACATTATACAGCGACACCAGCCATCAATATATTCTACTTGTTTACAACAACATTCCCTCTAGTTTTACCCTGGAATTTTAGAGCAAGCCTGAGACATCCTCCTATTTTAACATTCTACCTCCAACAAAGTTAACAGTAATTCTCATATCTGGTTCAGATTTTCCTAATTGTCTGGAAGAAAATATCTTTTTTTTTGGCCAGTCCTGGGCTTGAGCTCAGGGCCTGAGCACTGTCCTTGGACTTTCTCTAGGCTAGAGCTCTACCACTTGAGCCTCAGCACCACTTCCGGCTTTTTTCTATGTATGTGGTACCGAGGAATTGAACCCAGGTCTTTGTGCATGCTAGGCAAGCACTCTACCACTAGGCCAAACTCCTGGCCAGATGTGAGGGCCATCTGGCTGCGACATCTGTCACCCCATTGATCGCCAGGGTTGATTCGGCTGATCTGGCTGGCTAGGCGGGTGTCCTCTTGAACGTCCCTCCCGAAGCTGTGCGCTCGGACGAAGAGGACGACCATCCCCAATAGAGGAGGACCGGTCTTCGGTCAAGGGTATACGAGTAGCTGCGCTCCCCTGCTAGAACCTCCAAACAAGCTCTCTCAAGAAAATACCTTTTATGATTGTTTTATTAGAACCAGATACCAGACAAGCTTCATATTCTATCTATCTCATTGATATGCCTTAAATCTCTACATTTTTAACAAGTTATCTCTTTTTTTCCTCCTTGGCTTTTTAAAAACTGACCATTGAATGCCACACTTTTTTACTGTTCACTGATTGTATTCTCGTGATATTTAATTTGTTCTTTAATCCACCATCTTTAAATTTATAGCCTGAATGAATGGGAATTTCAGTTTGGAAGGATATATAGATGAGCTAAAAATACCGTTTTTGGGCTGGGAGTGTGGCCTAGTGGTAGAGTACTGGCCTAGCATGCACAAAGCCCTGGGTTTGATTCCTCAGTATCACATACACAGAAAAAGCTGGAAGTGGTGCTGTGGCTCAGATGGTAAAGTGCTAGCCTTGAGAAAGCTCAAGGATAGTACCCAGGCCCCGAGTTCAAACCCCAGGACTGGCCGTAAATAAATACCTTTTTTCACTAAACCTCACTTTCACCCAGATTTCCATTACTACAGAAGCATTTTAATAAGTCACTATGTACATTTTTGGCTCACAATATTTCAATTTAGTACTAAATACTAAAATGCCTTCATTTAGTTTTCAATTATCAGCTAATTTTTTAAAAGCATTTTCTATAAATCAGGCACTGAGACCTAAATTCTCTTAACCTCAACATCTGAAGGTAAGTAATACTGTTATTCTTGATTTCCAACTATAGAAGTAGATCAGAGTTTAAGTAATTTATGGCTACACTGTAAAGTGCCTTATATGCAATTAAACCTAATGTAATGTGAATTTATTATTTAATATGATTTTTTCCTTGTTTTGTGCTATACCACAATTAGGATGCAAAAGTAAGTTTGTTATTGAATGTCAATTTGACATTGATATCCACCATTAAAATAAAATATTGCCTTTTAATTACAAAAGTTCTAGTAATTCCGAAAAGTCAATCTGCATACTTTTTTAAAAAATGTCATATGCAAAGTTAGTCACTTTAGAAATTGTTTGTTTTTTTTAGCAACTTTGTTTTGTCTTCCTTTGGAATTTGGAGGCAGGTGCCAGTGGGTCACACCTGTAATCATAGCTACTCAGGGTGCTAAGATCTGGAGGATTATGTTTCAAGGCCAGCTCAAGCAGAAAAGTTCGCTGGACTCCATCACCAAAATAACCAGAAAAGACTGGGCTGGAAGTGAGACTTAAATGGTAGATCCCCGGCTGAGCAAATTTTGTCCCAAAGTAGTGTCTTCTCTATGTAACTTCCAGAGGTGGCTTTGCTGAGAAGATCTGGGAAGGCCACTTGTTTCTAAAATATTGCTCCTGTGAACATTCAAGTAAAAATTTCAAGAGGAAGACATTTCTATAAATCCATGAAACAAAAAAGCATAGAAAAAAGTGGTTATAGGGAGCTTGAGATGGGGAGGCTGCTTTTTACTTGCAGGAGATTTTTAATTTTAACATGAAGATAATGTTTCCTATTGCATGGATTTCATCCATTGTGCATTGCATTGGGTTTGATTGGTTTGTGTGTTATAGTAATGGTGCCCCCAGACATTGGAGGATTTACAGTAGACATGGAATAAATGTGGAGATGTCTTTTCTGTGGCCTGCAACGTTTGGGCCAGTGAACTAACTGGCTGGTCATTAGAAGCATGTTTCTGGGGCATATTCTTCATGTCCGTTTTTCACCTACTTAAGAGGCCCTCCCTGGATCTGCTTACCAGAATCTCACATTTTCCCTCCACAGGAAGCTGAAACCCCACGTAGTGTTCTTGAAGAAATTGGACTGACATAATTCTTCTCCTTGTTGATGACTTCTTGTGGCATTTCACACTTGTAGATGGTCACTGCCTTCATGTCCATGTTAGCTAATGGTATAATATGATGTCTTGTCAGTATTAACTGTTTTTGCTAAGCTGCTTCATTCAGGCCTCCTGACACAATTTTTTTAAAGGGAACATTGGTGAATCAAAGGTGATAAATTAAGGGACTTAAATTATGCATTGGGAAGATAATAGAAAAAGATACCTTTGGGGGGGGATATTTTAGAGATTCATTTCTTAGTTGGTTATGTGCACATATGAGAATTATATCTGGATAACTTATCTCAAACAAATCATGCAAAATATATTTACTACTGTTTTTGACCAAGAAAACTCAAATTCGAATGCAAAAGCTGGTATTATGAAACCAAAGAGTAGATAGGGCACCATTTCCGTACGGAGAAGATAAAGGGGATTGACAAGTTACAGATCAAATGAATTAAAATTGAACTACTGAGACTTTAAGCAAAAAATAAAATTTTTGCCAAAGACCTATATTGGACAATCCATACCTTAAAAAAGAGCATCAGTTGTTTAGATGATAAGATTGGAATGGTATCGATATTGTTTTACACTGAAACTTAAGTACTATGATCAAATAAGGAACAAAGAATGTTTCATAATAGCACATAACGGTTAAAAGGCCAAGGCACATTTGATTCCTGAGATTACTATTTTGAGGTTCTAATCATTTAATTTGTTTTTGATAGCCTAAAATAAAGTGGGAGTATCAGTTTGCCAGGAATTTTGTAACAGACTCTTCAAGAATTTGTTAAGGTTCTTCTCAGCATTGTACCAGTGTTCCTTCTGGGGTGCTTGTTAAAGCCAAATTTATTTTGCTCCTCTATTGCTTCCTTACAGTTAAGAAGTGCTAAAAAAATCCCTTTACAGCAGCTTCCTTTCCTTCTATGGCATTGCCTAGCAATCAGAACATTAAAAAAATTTAAAAACCTTTCATATTACAAAGTGAGAGTTGAATGAAGTAAAATGGCACTAGCTGGCGCTCTATTTTTAAAGCTGTGTAACTGTTTGGCGTCACTTTCATATATCAGCTAAACATGTCCTCATGTTCACACTTTCACTTGTATTGCTGGGCTGGATCAAGCTTTGTTGTGATTGTAAACAACATTCAGACCACATGAACACTGTCCTCTCACATCCACTTGTAATAAATGTTCACCATATAAACACTGTAGTGTGTTCTTAATCTCTCTTTCTAAAAGTTGGTCCTACTGTGGAGATCTGCTGAAGGAAGAATCTTTCATTTTCAATAAAATGTTAACACTTCCTACCATTTAACACCCCTCCCCCATTTGAATTCAGTGATGATTATAAGCACATAAATAACAGATCTAAGGAATTTTCATGTACTTCAAGTTCATTACAGCCCATTACAGCCATGAATTCCATGCTGCCCATAACATATTAATCCACTCACTTTCAATTAATAAATGCCACTTTTAAAACTTCGATGCAGTTGACTTCTTTCTGAGCAAACAACTGGGATTATTTCAGGTAATCAAAGTTATGGAAACCATCTGGTTATTCACATCGCCTATGTACTGAAGGAGCACAGTCAACAGTCCCATATAGCTACCGCTAAGTTTAAGATGGATGTTTTTTGTCAGTTGTGGGACTTGAACTCGACCTCGGCGTTGTACCTGAGCTCTTTCAGCTCAAGGCAACTGCCCTACCCCTTGAGCCACAGAGTCACTTCCCATTTTCTAGTGGTGAATGGGAGATAAATCTCATGAACTTCAATGCCCAGGCTGACTTTGAACCTACAGGTATGAGCCTCTATGCCCAACTTATCACAAGCAGAGGTTTTATAAGCTCCCACTCATTGACATCAGAAGGGAGAGGAGCCACATCTCAATTTTAAGGTAGATTTTCCTTCCCCCTCTCACCCAATAAATTAAGAATATTCTGCTTTACTGTAAACTTTACAACAGGCAAAGGGACTTGGAAACAATGCCTGGCAATGAGAAGTCCTCAAGTCATTGTTATCGTCTGTTTTAGATGGGCCTCAGCCACATATTCAGAATAGTAATCAGCACCCATCTTGCCCACCTAGAACCATTTTCTAAGGATTGTATATTCTCCCAGCTCCCAAAGTATTAAAGGTTATAAACAGCAACCAACACTGGAGTTTATTACTCCCATTTCCCGCATGGGGAGCAGATAATATTATCAGCTTTTTCTTCATCTCCCAGTATTATTCTAAGATTCTTGATCAAACTTAGAAATCGTCAGCCAGGTGTAGAAATGCCTGCCTGTAGTTTATAGCCCTTCTGGCAGTGTGGGGCTGGAGGCCTGTAAGTTTGAGGCCATCTTGGACATTAGGGATACCCAGTCTGGAACAAAAAGCAAAAAAAGGGAAGTGGTATTGTGGCTCAAGTGGTAGATCGCTATTCTTGAGCACATTGAGTCAGGGACAGTACCCAAACCTTGAGCTCAAGCCTCACAACTGACCTAAAAAAAATAGCAGAAGGGATAGGGCCTAGTTAGTGTGAATGTAGAGTGAAGCATATAGGTCCAATCCCTAATTGTGTGTGTGTGTGTGTGTGTGTGTGTGTGTGTGTGTGTGTGTGTGTGTGTGCCCATGCACACAGGTGTACACATTGACACCAGGGCTTTAACTCAGGTGCTGTCCCTGAGCTTTATTGCTCAAGGCTGGCACACTACCACTTGAGTCACAGCTCCACTTCTGGCTTTTTGATAATTGGAATCTCATGGACTTTCCTGTCCATGCTGGATTCAAATCCCTCATCCTCAGATCTCAGCCTACTGAATAGCTAGCACTACAAGTGTGAGCCACCGGTGACTGGCTTATACTTCTTTTGAAAAACGACTACATTTTATTCAACTGTTGGTCTCAGAGGTAAGACTGCATATTCTTGCAAACGGATGTGCACTCACTGCCCACTATCCAGTTACATACTAATAGTAATAGTAATAGTGATAGACATCATTAAAGAATAAACATTTTATTTGGAGTTGGGTCTCTAAATGGTTTTGACCTCCCCACCCTAATCCCTGCATGGAGATGAGCTTTGGCTTTGACTTGGGCTTCGACTCCGACTCTGGCTCCTCTGGCTCTGGCTCCGGCTCCGGCTCTGACGGTTCCTGCGGTTCTGGCTCTGGCTCGTGCTCTGGCTCTGGTGGTGTTTACTGCTGTGGTGATTGTGGCTCCTGTGGTGGTTGTGGCTCCTATGGTGGTTGTGGCTTCTGCGGCTGTGGCTCTGGTTGCTTGGGCTACGACTATTGTCCTTCTTCCTTCCTCTACTTCGTGAACTGTGCCTCCCATGACTCTTTGCTGAGTGTTTGTGAGGTTTCTTCCCCCGGTGACTACTCCTCTTTCTAGTTGTAGACTCCCCATTTCTCTTGTAGGTGTTGTCTTCACTAGGGCTTCTTCTTCTTCTTGACCTGCTATAATATTCTTCGTGGTGACCCCCCTTCTCTCTCCTTTCCAAGTTCTTACCAAAGGAACTGCCAGTCTGATCTGGACACAAGAGGTCCCTGTTAGCCTCCCAAAATTCATTGTTGGGATTTCTGAACACATGAAGAAAGTTGCAGTGTTTCCCTCTTGGACATTGTTGGATCTCAAATAAACCTTCAGGATGAGAAAACCACAGTTTATACTATGCTTTATGAGCTGGGCACGTTACCTTATTCAGAAGATACATTTCTGAGGTCTGGAGGGGCTTGAACTCTGTGCTACTTAAAAGGGAACAACATAGGTTTGGGTTACAGTTTGGTTCCCACGTTTACAAACGTGGTCTTATAAATACTATAGATTATAAATATTCTTACCAAAAGGAAGTGGAAGCAAGCCAGACATTTTAATTAACTAGAAGAGTGTATCATCAGAATGCAACTGAACAAATGGTGACCACGTTACCTTCCTCAAGATTTTACCATGCACTAATTAAGATTCCTAATTCACGGTGAATGGCCAGGCCTTAGGATCCCTACCACATGCAGCATGCAAAGGGGCATGGTTGTGGCAGGGCAAATCACTGGTTAAAATGGATGGCTTCTCACACCCGACCAGACTAAAGGAGGATCCCCCTAGTAGAAGATCCCAAAGGCATATCACCTGTGAACACTGAAAATACTATTTATCCAAACAAATTCCAGGAAATGGAAACTTGGAAGTGTTTGTTCTGTTTTGATGTTTCTGGCCATGGCAACAATGGCTTTTGCTTTGTGTTTTTATTGCTTTTTGTTTTGTTCGTTTATCTAGCTTTTGAGGGGAGCCAAGGGAGGGAGCAAAAATTTGGTCATGGAGTTCATTATACAACTATGTGGAAAATGGACTACACAATTTGCGGGCAGGGATGGGATGGGAAACTGGGGGAAAGCAAAAGGGAGGGGTGATATTGTCCAAACCCCTCCAATAACCCCTCTGTGTAACACCTTAATAACAATAAAATTATATTATGGCCAATCCCATCATACCACTCCTGGGCATCTATCCTGACACCTGCTCAGCTATGTTCATCTCTGCACTATTCACAATAGCCAGGTGATGGAAACAATCCAGATGCCCTACTGCAGATGAATGGATACAGAAAATGTGGTATATATACACAATGGAATTCTACATAGCCAATAGACAAGATAAAATAATGGCATTCGCAGGGAAGTGGATGAATCTAGAGCGAATCATGTTGAGTGAGACAAGTCAAGAGCAAAGGAACAAAAGGCGCATGGTATCCTTAATATGTGGCTATTAGATCCAAACAGTACAAAAGCGAGGACTCAATAATTGTGTACCCAATGCTATGGACATGGTACTGGAAATATAAACACAACTACATAGACATAAAAATTTGTGACTCTAGACGTTTTAATACAGAGTAATATGACATACAAACCCTCAGCCTAATTTCAATTATGTTCTAAAATCTGCCAGTGATTGTATATAGAGATTCCCTTCTTGAATACTTGTTTGTTAAATATGTCATTTGAAATATGATGTAAAAATCAATGTTAAATCCTTTAATAAAAAAATAGACCATTACACATAAAAAAAAACAACTAGATGATGCAATCAATGCCTACAATCCTATCCACTCAGAAGGGTGGTTCAAAGCCAGCCCGGAAAGAAAAGTCCATGAAACTCTTATCTCCAATAAACTACTCAGAAAAAATCTGTAAGTGGCTGAGTGGCTGAAATGGTAGAGGGCTAGCTTTGAGCAAAACAAAGTGAAGGACAGCACCAGGCTCTTAGTTCAAGCCCCAGGATAAGCACCACAAAAAAAGATGGCCTGTGACAGGTAAGGAATTGTTTCTACTTAAAGAGAAAAGGGCCAGGCGCAGTGGCTCACACCTGTAATCCTACCTACTGAGATCTGAGGATCTCAGTTCAAAGCCAGCCCGGGCACTAAAGTCCATGAGACTCTTATCTCCAACCAGTAGAAAATGGAAAGTGATGCTGTGGCTCAAGGGGTAGTGTGGTAGCCTTGAATTGAAGAGCTCAGAGACAACGCCCAGGCCCAGGGGTAGGGCAGTAGACTTGAGCTGAAGAGCTCAGAGACAACGCCCAGGCCCAGGGGTAGGGCAGTAGACTTGAGCTGAAGAGCTCAGAGACAACGCCCAGGCCCAGAGTTCAATCCCCATGACCAACAAAAAAAGAGAGAGAGAGAGAAAAGGAATAATATTCACTGATCAAATGGCATGAATTTGTCAAGCGCTTTTATTACCAAAGATTCTTCTTAATTAAAGCAATTTGACTATGGAACTACCCTAATGAAACCCTTGTACCATTAATATATGCTTTAAAACCTTTTTTAAACTATTTGATGATGTTAAAAATTAAGTCTATTTGAACTATTCAAATGAAGTGACTTAACATACGCAAATAAAGTGACCTAAGGTATGCAAAGGGGTTCTAGATAGGATCCTAAAAAGCACAAACCAAAAAGAAAGAAAAATAATGCTAGACTTAATCAAAGTTAAAATACTACTTTTGAAACTACAAGTAAAAAAGAAACCTATGGAATGGGAGAAAACATTTGTGGTTGGTCCTTATACTAAAATATATCAAGACCTTTTCTGATTCAGTATTAAAAAGGTAAATATCCTAATTAAAAATGGACCTGGAACTCCTCTTTAGCTCCCTCTCCTGATGTAGAGTTTCTGCTACTTTCTTTTGCTGCCTTTCTTTTGCTTTCAAATAAACTGTCCAGGCTTATCTTTAAAAAAAAATAGCCCCATGATTAAACAACATATATCTCTCCCAAAATAACAATGGTCAATAATGAGCACACTAGAAGTTTAACACTGCTAGTCACTGAGAAAACAACAAAGCTATGACCTTTTTTAAACACTAATTTGGAGAGGTCAAAGCCACACTCAAAACTCCTCACTGAAATTACACTGCAATCCCAGAAACTGGCAGAAGCACCTGCCTTAAAGAAGAAAATAATTTCATCTTCTCCATCACCAGTCTAAAAACTTAGAGCATAAGGTCTCATCTGCAACTCAGAAGCCAGGAATTCTGAAATCCTCCCCACTTCATAAATGGTTGATTAATCATTTGTTGGTTTATGGAAACAGGATCTCATTACATAAACTCCCCTGGCTTCAAATTTGTTATTTTCCTGCAGTAGCGTACCATGAAGACTTTTTTGTTGTTTTGGGCTTTGTTTATTTGTTGTTGTTGTTTGGTTTTAGTGCCAATCCTAGAGCTTGAACCTCGGTCCTCTGGGCTGTGTCCCTGAGCTATTGTGCTTAAGCTAACACCCTACAACTTTGAGCTACATATCCGCTTCTAGGGTTTTTTTCTTTTGGTAGTTAACTGGAGAACAGGGCTTTCCTGCCCTTGGTTGGCTTTGAAGCATGATCTTCAGATCTCAGTCTCCTGAGTAGCTAGGACTACAAGAATGGGCCGCCATACCCAGCCCATGAAGTATTTCAATAACGGTATTCATTAAGACAAGGCTGCTAAAGACTCATGTACCTTTTACTCACAAGCTTTAAGCAGATGAGAACACAGAGCAAGAAATGCAGGTGAAAAGAAGCAGATGGTACACCCCTGAGGCATTAAAGCCTTGTGTCTTTTCACCTGGGGAACTTTCACATTGGCATGAGTTTCCTAATTTTAGAAATGAGAAAATGACTAGGCCTTCTAAGCTACTGGTTACATAATGCTAAATCGCTTCCTGGCTTGCTTCTACTCTCCAATGAATCCCTCTAACTGAATGCACTGGACACAGAACTTCTGATCCTAGTCCTACACCGGTGGTCTCTCATTCACAAGACCATGCTTTCAGGCAAGGCAGGAAATGCTATTGGTATATAATGTTTGTGACGGCAAAGATGATGGAAGATTCCTTAGGAATAAAGATAGAAATGCACAGCTCCAGAGAAGAGCACCAAAGAATGGAAAACACCTCTGAAACTGACAAGGACAACTTAGTTGTCTTCACACACACTCCTCAGGCTTCCTGGATTGTCAGGCACACAGCCCTGGACTGAGGAGCAGAAACCTAAAATTCTTATCCCAACTCTGTAATGGACACATTGTAACCTCGGCTACCTAATGCATAGTGACCTCCAAAATCTGTTCCATGTGGAAACGGCAGCAGCCTTACATTTGTAACAGCGCTGCTCATCTACTGTAGGAGGCAAGCTAGGCTTCATCCCTTCCCCTCAGGAATAAATTTGTATGGAGTGAGACAATTGGGACAAAATCACCATATAGATTGTTTTTACCACAAATTGCCATTTTCCACCGGGTAACAGGGCAGAATTCACACTGAAGCTGTCGTCCTGCATACCATCGTCCATTAAACAAAGCAAGTGCTGACTGGCATTCTTCTTCCCTTTGAACCAAAAACCAGAGGATGTGCTTTATAATAATTCTAACAGGCAGCTGAAACCCACTGTGAATTAACCATTTTACTCATGTATTATTGGACCACCAGGTTCACAGTTTTTCTACTGCCTCAGGAGTCATCCTAATTAAAGCAGTCAGCTCCCTGCAGCTCACAATTTTCAGGAAACTTTTTACCCTGTGAGAGATGGTCGTCTTTTACTTTTTGTCAGCCATAGGGCTTAAAGATAGAGCCTGGGTGCTGTCCCTAAGCTCTTTTGCTCATGCTAGCACTCTACCACTTTGAGCCACTTCTAGTTTTTGAGTGCTCAATTGGAGATAGAGTCTTGTAGGGACTTTCTTTTACCTAGGTTGGCTTTGCACTGTGATTCTCAGATCTCAGCCTCCTGAGTAACTAGGATTACAGGCGTGAGCCACTAGCACCAGGCCCTGATGCATGGAAATTGGCTTCAGTAAAAGCCTCTTAAACCAAAAGACTGCACCGTTAAAACAGAAGTGTTTTACATTGTTAGAGCCTATGCTTTCTCATCTAACACTGCTGTTCATCTCATTTCAATGGTTAACTGATAGCCATGGTGCCATCTAGGCAAATGGCAAGAGAATATATATACATACATACATACATACATACATACATACATACATACATACATACACCGTAGCTACTCTCTTAGATGACCAAATGTATACTGACTATTTGGGTCTTTGAGGTCTGGCTTTTTAAGTTTTATATTTTATATTCTCTATCCTAGTTATCTTTTTTCAGTCTGCATTTTCATTATTAAAATATATAATAATAGCCAGGTGCTGAAGGCTCATGCCTGTAATCTTAGCTACTTTGGAGACTGAGATCTGAGGATCATGGTTCAAAGCCAGCCTGGGCTAGGAGAAAAAACATAGGAAGGGGCATCAATGTTCAAGAAGTAATGTACCCACTACCTGACAAATGAAACTGTAACCCCTCTATACATCACCCTGACAATAAAATACTACTGAAAACAAAGTCAGCCTGCAGGAAAGTCTTTGAGACACTTATCACAAATTAACCACCAGAAAACTAGAAGTGGAACTGTGGCTCAAAGTGGTAATTTTGCTTGCCTTAAGCAAAGGAGTTCAAGGATAGCACCCAGGCCCTGAGTTCAAGCCCCAATGAAGGAATGAAAGAATGAATAATTTAAAATATATATGTGATATAATATAAAAGATTCAAAATATTTAATTATACAAAGAATAAAATCAAATGTATTATTTTTCAAGTGCCTCCTATCTGCTCTTAATATTTACATTTTGGAAGATGCCATGTATCTAAAGGCTAGATATCCAGTGAGAAAATCTCAGACACCAACAGAATCAACATAACTTCTATGATAAAACACAAAGACAGGTACATTGAAAATACTTACGTCTGATACTGAACATAGACATTGCCTCTCAGATGAGGTTCCATGTTGCAGCTAACCTGTGGGAACAATGAGGCATGTGATCATAAGAAATGAAAGAAAACATCTTGTCATCATATGTATTTTGTCCAGGCTAACATTTCTTTTTTTCTTTTTTTTGCCAGTCCTGGGCTTGAGCTCAGGGCCTGAGCACTGTCCTTGGACTTTCTCAAGGCTAGAGCTCTACCACTTGAGCCTCAGCACCACTTCCGGCTTTTTTTTTCTATATTTGGTATCGAGGAACCGAACCCAGGTCTTCATGCATGCTAGGCAAGCACTTTAACCACTAGGCCAAACTCCCGGCCCCCAGGCTAACATTTCTAAAAGTAGTTATGGATCTAATATCAAATCAGTTACTACTGCAATTCTGTTGACTGCATTAGGCGTACTTGTCCCATTGATTTGATCCCTACTGATCTAGGTCTGGATTGCTTTGTCCATAGATATGAAATGTCTCACATGTGCATAAAAATAGAGACTATTCTAAAGTTCAGAGATGTACAACCCAGACTTAACACTTTTTCCAAGTTGACTGAAAGTGTTGGAATAAGTAAAACCTTAGTGACCCAAATGAAATCTTCCCATCCTATTCTGGCTCCTTTATAACTTAAGTAAGCATTAAAGAGTGGCTGCATGTAGCTTTCACACTGCACATGTAAACATTCATATTCATGTGTAGATCTACAGATACAATTATACACGTGTACATATATGGGCATATATACATCAATATGCATGCCAGAAATATGTATCACATGCACATATATGTTATATAACACAATATACACAGTTATGTATACATATGCAAAGGAACATGTATATGCATCAATAGCAAAGTATTGCTTAGCACATTTTTAAATTGTATATAAATATCATCCTATATTTTCCTAAGACAAAACCATGCAAACTTATTGACTGAACTCCTGCCAACTTTTTAGAAACATCTACTCTTCTAGCTATGGCTGTTCAAGGTGCTTCAACTTTTTCATCTGAGAACAGTACTACGGTGATATATATTTGTATTTTCTATTTCTTTTTTCTTGTCGATCCTGGGGCTTGGACTCTGGGCCTGGGTGCAATCCCTAAGCTCTGCAGCTCAAGGCAGCTCTACCACTTGAGTCACAGCGTCACTTCTAGTTTTCTGGTGGTTCATTGGAGATAAGAGTCTCATATTCTTTAGTGCCTGGGTTGGTTTTGAACCACAATCCTCAGATCTCAGCCTCCTTAGTAGCTAGGATTACAGGAGTAAGCCACCAATGCCTGGCTACAGTGACATCCTTGAATGTGTCGCTATGGATCTAAGGACTTCTCCAGTCTGCATAATCGGGAACATTCTGATTTGTGGGTTTCCACATCATTGCATAGTGCCAAACTGTTCTCTGAAGTGACTTTACTAACATACACTCTTTACCTACTCTCAAGATTAACACACTGTATGCATGCTTAGCAGGCAAGTGTGAATCGCTCATTTTCACATATACTGTCCCTATTACTGGTAAGATTGACTATTTCATCATATGTCTTTAAAAATGACAAATTTTATGAAAATATCCTCAAAAATTCCAACTAATGCTTAGTTTTTAATCATTAAAATGAATCTCTAAGTTTATACATTTGTTTCAGAGTACTATTATTACAGCATCCAAAAGGGAGCAGTTTGCAACATTATCCTTCAAAGGAAGAATTTTTTTTAAAGAATCTCAGCAATCCATGTCAATCAACTGTGTCAGAAAGCTTAAAAATATTTAATCCAGTGGCTCTCAAAGATCTATTATTAGTTTTTGATCATTACTTTGATGTTCTGAAATATTTTCTACTCTAAATATACTAAATAGCTTTCCACTTATAAATGCCAATGTGATTAGTATAAACTAAGCCATCTTACCAGGTTTCTAATCAAAAGGAAAAAAATATGGTTAGTGTCTGTTAACTACTTCAGATACGATTTTCCATTAACCAGTTTTTCTTCTTTTCATATTTTAATAATTTCTCTTGAATTTGGAAGTGGAGGTTATGGCTCAAATGGTACAGCAAAAAGCGTGAAACCTTGAGTTCAAGCCTCACTACCAGCACACACACAAATAAATATTTTTATTTAATTTTATTTCTTTGGTGGTGCTAGGAATGGAACCCACAACCTTGTGTATAGTAAGTAATCTACCACTGAACTGCATTCTGGATGTCGATAAATTCCGAAAGCAACACCAGCGCTGTATGATACACTCAGTATGATTCAGGAGAAATATTAGCATTAGGTCAATTTCACTCTGTGTGGTAAAGTGGCATGGTGAAGCACCCAGGGCTAGTCAAAGCACATTACTTCTATGGCCACTGCTTGCTTCAATATGGTTTTGTGTATGCATGAGCAAATACTTCCATTTTAGTGGTTACTGCTTCTGTTGAGTAAAAAGGCAGGGAGGGGCATCCAACAGAAATAAAGTTTGAAAGGGAAAAATCTTTTCAAGAATATTTTAAAATCTTGAAAGTAGTTGCTAGAAGTATAGCCTTCAGAGTTCTTTCCTCTTATTTCCATTTGGAGAAGAGGAAATGTTTTCCCCTTGTTTTGCCTCCATTTCCCCTACTTTCTCCTGGCATAGTAAATGCCTGCTAAAACTTTGAAATGAAAGAATGGCCTTGAATTTCAGGAATATCTCTGTCACTTGTCTCTTCCACACTCTCTACTTTCATTTCTTATAGCAGAGCAAAAAAAAAATCCACTTCCTTGTATTCTTCTCCAAAGTATGGAATATTTTCCTTGACCTACTATAAGTCACTCAGTTTCAGATCTGACCAAATGATGGACAAGGAATGAGGTCTTTCTGTGTTACAATTTATCTCATTATTTCCAGGAGAAGCAGGAGTCTTATGGAATATTTTTCAGTAATTATATGCTATTTGAATGCCTCTTTTTTCACTTAGCATATTTTATCCCAAACCATGGTTTAAGAACATTATCTTCTATGTAGACAGTAGATGATGAATAAAAATGTTTTTAAGAAAAGAAAAAAGGGAATCAAGTTCTCTATGTCTTACGTAGCTTCAGAAGAAAGAATGAACTTTGAGCAGAAGGAAAAAACAGACCCCCATCAGCACAATGTGCTAAAATACTCACTGAGTGGAGCTGAGTCATAGTATATGTACATGTGAAGTACATAAGAGGTAGGATGGGGCACGCTGTCGTCTAAGCAAAGACGTACATGGCAGCATACAGACTATCTGATACAGAGAATTCAAATGCCAGAACGAGCTATAGTCCAAAGTTACTAAAGGAATGAAGGTTCTCTTGCAACCTTGCCCCTAGTGTTTGGAAAACTAGCATGCTCATACATGCTTATCACATGCTTTCATGTAGTATCTCTATAGAACCACCCAGAGTGGGAGTGGAAGGGAGAAAGAATGAAGTGACACTGATTGACCAAAGTACCTGCACGCCTGATCTGGGACCAGGCACTTATTAGTACAGAGCTCCACCCACGTGACGAGCATAGGCCCCAGCTCTCTGGTGCATGGAGAACTTCAGGGTCAAGTGCACCAGTCCCCTCCTCACACCCATGCCCACCTTGAACTGAATCACTTTCCCCACGTTCCTAAACTCGGGCAACACATCATCATAGAAGTCTAGGAACTGCTGGTAGATTTCCTCTTCGCTGTACTCCAGGCTTGCATCAGTGTCATAGTCATCTCTCCTGCATTGCTCCATTCCAAACGTTGTAAACATGCTTTTAATAAGAAGGGTGGGACTTGATGTGGGGAAGTTATGTTTACGTGAGCACCTACATATGAAAAAAAGCAAATTCATTAGTCTAATACTTAAAAACAAACGTGAAAGTGTAGATTTTTTTGCCAGTCCTGTGGCTTGAACTCAGGGCCTGAGCACGGTTTTCTCAAGGCTAGCATTCCACCACTGGAGCCACTGTACCACTTCCAGCTTTTTCTATGTATATGGTACTGAGGAATTGAACCTGGGTCTTCATGCATGCTAGGCAAGCACTCTACCACTAGGCCAAACTTCTGGCTCCTTGCCTTAAAATTTTAAGAGACAGACTCACTACAGTTATTGTTGCTGTTGTTTTTGTTGTTTACTTAACTGAAAGATAAAAAAGTCTACTCAGATGCCATAATTCAGCATAAGGGAAAATTCTTCTATCACTGACTAAGATAGTAGTTTTTCATTAAAATGTAAAATTAGAGCTGGGTGCGGTGGCGCATGCCTGTAATCCTAGCTACTCAGGAGGCTGAGACTGGAGGATCTTGGTTCAAGGCCAGCCCCAGCACTACAGACCATGAAACTCTTATCTCCTATTAATCACTAGAAAACAGGGAAGTGGGGCTATAGCTCAAGGGGTAGGGGGTAGCCTTGAGCTGAAGAGCTCAGGGACAGGGCCCAGGCCCAGAGTCCAAGTCCCATGACCCACAAAAAAAAATGTAAGATTAGGAATGACTTCCAAGTTCTATGTCATTCTGGAGTCTCTAAGTAACATTTGGAAAGATTTCTATATGCTGAATGATAGGGAAAAAGAAGACTTATTGCAGTGATAGATTATGGCAGACATGAAATGACAACATGGCCCTCAAAAGGAATGTGAGAACAATGTATTCCTGGTGAATTTCCCATTAAGGAAGTATTGTAATCTCACCTATATACACAGGAAGATAAAGCATTTTATTCCCTCTGAGCCTTACAACCTGCTAGGATTATTTTATTGGTGCTAGAACCCTACTTTGCAGAGAAGGAAATGGAACCTAGAAAATACAACTAATCAAGCCATATAGCCCCAGTAGATCTGAGTTAACCTGATGAGTTAATCTGACGCCTGGTCATAACATTACTAATGACTTGAACTTAATTTATTTTTTATGAAGGTTTCTAACAAGTTTCTTTTCACAGACTAAAACTAAGGTGACCAGACTGTGCCTGAGTAATCATTTTTATTTTTTGCCATTCCTGGGGCTTGAACTCAGGGCCTGAGCATCAGCCTTTGACTTTTTCCTCAAGGCTAGCGCTCTGCAACTTGAGCCACAGCACCACTTCTGGCTTTTCTATGTATTTGGTACCGAGGAATTGAACCCAGGTCTTAGTGCATGCTAGAGAGGCATTCTACCACTAGGCCAAGCTCCCAGCACCCCAAGTAATTATTTTTAATCCTTTATATGAGTTTGTTTACTTATTCCCTTCTCCTAATACTTAGTCCAAGTTCTAAGTAACCAAACATTTTCCTGGTTAGGATCTCAGTTAATCTGTAAAATAAGTTGGGAGCTAGGGGTTCATATCTATAATCCTAGCTACTCAGGAGGCAGAGATCAATCAGGAGGCTCAGGGTTTAAGGCCAGCCTGAGCAAGTTTGTGAGATTCCCCATCTCAACCAATAGCTAAGTGACATAGTACATGCTTTTCACCCCAGCTATAGCAAAAAGCATAAACAAGAGAATGATGGTCCAGGCAAAAAGTAAGACCCTACCTCAAAAATAATGAGAGCAAAAAGACTGGAGTCATGACTCAAGCAGTCGATTACCTATTAAGTGTAAAGCCCTGAATTCAAACCCCAACACAGCCAAAAAGATTAGTAAAATGATTTTCTTAAAGAAAAAAATAACTTAGGAATAAAGAAAGTTAAAGAATATGGCAAGAACTGGGAAAATAAATAATGGCTCTAAAGTGACCAAATGTTTACTCATACTCAGTTTCCATGTCTGAAATGGAATACATTTATGCACCTATACAGGGGCCAGCACATACTGGGCCCAGCTCAAAAATTCATTAATGTGAATTTTTCTATTTCCAAATGACCTTCTGGATAACTGAATTAGAGACACGGTAATTATACTTATTCCCTAAAGTATTAGTATTGAAAGAACAAAGAAAAAGGATTCAAACTGTGTAACAATTGTATTATGTAAGTATGACGCAACTACAGAATTAAACAAGGAACTAATTTAACAAGTTTAAGAATCTGTTCACAGGATACTCAGATCTGAACAGACTTGGCTCTAGTTTCTATTTATGAGGATTCTTAAGATCAGAAGAGAGCCAAAGTCCCTCTCTGGCAGAATCATTGTCACTTAGCTGGAAGCATTGTAACTTGAGTTTCTTATGATTTGAGTTTCTTCACAAGGCCAGCCTCATGGTTGTGTGGAAAAAGTCAGCTAGGAGAAATTTGTATGTTAAAAGGTCATCTAAAGCTATGGTGCCAAGCCTGTGTGGTGCTTACAATTACATGGTCAGCCATGTTTGGGAACCAGTGACTTAGGACACAGTAGTCACCAATCACTCTGATGGGACTATCAAATGGTCAGAAAACACACATCACTGAACATCCCTAAGGCCATGTACATAGAGAAATGTCCAGGGAATCTAAATGACCCTTCAGGTACAAACTATTCTTCCTCAGTTCCTTCTGTCCTGGGAACTGTACCTGCCTCTTGCTGTGCCTCGTCAATGTCAAGTGACTACTGGCCTCTTCCTGGATCCCCATTTTGCTCCACTGTTTGTATTCTCATTTTGTCTTAACTCAAGGGAGCACCTCCCATCCTCACTACCTTTGTCCTCCATAGAACACTTCTTTCACACTAAAGTCAGGTTTCCTTTACGAAAGATCATTTTTTAAGGAACATTTGCATGAAAGTTGCAAATCAGCTGTTATAAACCAACTATCAACGTTAGGGTTCATCTTCCTGTGTTTTATCCAAGATACCATGGTAAACACACTTAGAATGAGGTGCCAGGAAAATCTTTGTCTCTCCAAAGACACCTACCATTCATTTTTATTTCTTTTTAATAAAAACTAATATGGTTTAAATTTTGCCTAGGGTACATTAAAATCCTCTATAGTAGATTTAATGCAATTCCAACTAAAATAATACAGAAATTGTTGTTGATATACATTAGCTTATTTTCAAAATTATATGCATAAACAATGGAACAAAGATGGCTAAACAACTCTGTAAAGGAAGAATAACTTTGAAAGAAAAAAATCATTAAGAAAATAATTTAGTCAGAAGCATCATATGTTCACAATAATTTGATTTCTCCTCCCTTCCTTAATTTCAATTTTATTTTATTTCATGTAGCCAATAAGAGTCTCAAGTCCTTTTGTGCCAGGTTCACTCTGAATCTTGATCTCAGATCCCAGCGTCCTGAGTAGCTAGGATTACAGGTGTGAGCCACCGTGCCCGCACCTGGCTGCTTTAGTTACCTTTCTGCAAGTAGGTTCTCATACTTCTGCCCAGAACCATAATGTCACTATGTCTACTTCCTCAGTAGTTGGAATTACAGGCATGTATTGCCATGTTTGTTCTTCCTCCCTTCCTTTCTTTCTTTCTTTCTTCCTTCCTCCCTCCCTCTCTTCCTTTCTTTTTCTTTCTTTTTGGCCTATACTCAAGTTTGAACACAGGGCCTTGTGCTTCATGGCACTATCACTTGGGCCATACTTCTACCCTCAAATTATTCCTTAAAACATGAAAATGGGGAGTGGAGGTATAATTAATAGTATGTGCTAGCCAAGCAACCAAGGCAAAGAGTGCAAGGTCTTGGGTTTAAGCCACATATTAAGCAAAAAAAGAGAGAGAGAGAGAAATGAAAGAAAAAAATATATAAAGAAATTTTTCTGGGTACTGGTGGCTCTTGTCTGTAATCTTAACTATTCAGGAGACTAACACTCAGTGGAGTAAAGTTTGAAGCCAGGTAAGGAAAGTTCATGAGACTCTAGCTCCAATGAACGGGCAAAAAACAGGGCTGGAAGCATGGCTAAATTGGTAGAACACCCACCATGAATAAGTAAGCTGAAATTCAGAATCAAAAACACAGTACCTGAACAAAATAAAGAAAAATTGTAGTTGGCACCAGTGGCACCTGCAATCCTAGCTACTCAAGAGGCTGGGATCTGAGGATTTTGGCTTGAAGCCAGACATGAGACCCTTATCGCCAATAAACTACCCAGAAAAGACTGGATGTGGTGCTGTGGCTCAAGTGGTAGAGAGTTAGCTTTGAGCACAAAGAGTCTCAAAGACAACACCCACGCCCTGAGCTCAAGCCCCAGGACTGGCAAAAAAAATGCATGAAAGCTTTAATTAGAAAAGAAAAAGAAAGCCAGAGAGCATTCCTATCTCTCGTCCTCCTCTCAGTCTCTCCTCCTTCCTTTTCTCTTCCTTTTTTTCTCTTTCTTTTTCTCCTTTTTTCTTTTTCTCTCTTTCTTCCTTTCGTTCTTTTTTTTTTCAGTGGTAGGACTTGAAATCTGGACCTGGGTACTATCCCTGAGCTCTTCAGCTCAAGGCTATTATCCTACCCCTGGAGCCACAGCGCCACTTCTGGTTTTCTGGTGGTTCATTGGAGATAAGCGTCTCATAGACTGGCTGGCTTTGAACAGTGATCCTCAGATCTCAGCCTCCTAAGTAGCTAGGATTACAGTAGTAAGCCACCATACATGGCTCTTCCTTTGTACATAGCTCTTCCTTTTGTTCTTTAGTAGTAGGTTTGTACTCAGGGCTTTGTGCTTGTTTAGCTAGTGCTCTACTACTTCGAATTATGCCTCCAGTCCTGCTTTTTGCTAGTTATTGTGAAGATGAAATCTAATGAACCTTTCTGCTTGGGCTGGCCTTGAATTTCTATCCTGTAGAACTAAGCCTCTTGAGTAGTAAGTTTACACGTGTTAGCCACTGAGCACGCAGCTACACTTTTAAAGGAAATAACATTAATGGCATAACTCATTAATGAATAGATTCAACCTGGAAAATGAAATATAGTTTCCATGAGTCACACCGCTCATATCCCTTTTAGGATTAATAAAACACTAATATCCAGGTTAGATCTTCTCTTTCATGATAAAATGTAGTAATAATATCATTTTGCCTCAGATAGATCACTTACTAGTAGGCAATATTTATCTACTTTGATTTGTTCATTCATAAATTAACCAAATTATGAAAAAAATCCCCATTGTTATATAGTAGGTGTTCAAATATTTGGTTATTGACTGAAAAAAATCAACAGATTTCCACATATCTTATTAAAAACAGGGAAAGGACAGAGATCAAGAATGTTTCAGAGATTAAGTGACAGTAGTAATAAGGGAATATCAGTGGTCACACAGTACTTGTCATGCCCTCACTCATTCTAGTCTCACAGTTCCCATCAGATAATACTATACTTCCTCCCCATCTCACAGATGGAGTTAAAATCGAGAGTTTAGGTGACTATCACACTCAGCATTAATGCCAATTTTTGAACCTAGAAATGTGCTCTTGCATCTAGGTGTGTTCTTGAATCTGAGTGTACGTACTGTTTTTCAGGAAGAAACCAACAGGCAAGAAAGTTTTCCTAAGGTTACAGAATGCAAAGAAGACTCTTAGCTAAGCCCACCTAGGGGGTAGGCTGGAGAAAGGAGAGGATGAACAGAGCTGAGGAGATGGAGAAGTAGATGCATTATGAGCAACATTATAAACTGAAACCCATTCCGCCTAAAAAGAGAACTTAAAATCCCTCACCATTCTGAATCACTTCATTCAGACATAAAAAAGCAAAATTAGTTACCGATCTCCAAATCTGCATGCTCCTGTTTTAGTGTAGAATGGACAACTGGCTCGATCTTTCTCCGCTACTCTTAAATCCGTGGGTGGTTCTGGGTTCTGCCAGGTGACAATACTGTCCAACTGTTGAAAATAACCACAACTTTACTGGTGATAAAAAAAGCCCATGAAAGACTGATTTTATAACATCCAAATATTTTCATCAAAAGCAAAGATGGTTTCATTTTAAAACACTGACATTGCAGTTATAACAGGCAATTAAAACTTGACAAGCAAATTGTCCAGAGATAAAAGCTCTATTTCTCTTTCCCAGTCACTTTCCTTGATCAGTCATTAGTACTGCCACCAGGGCCAGTCACCTCTGTTTCTCTTCTGTCCCAAGACTTAGGGGGCTACCACTGTGAAATGGAGATGTTACTCTGAATCAAGGTGACACATGAAGCTAACAGGATGTGATGTGGCTTACAAAACTTTAAGGCATTCTTTAAAAAAAAGTATAGTCTGTGGGGTTTTTCAATTCCATTTATTTCTGTTCATCAATAAACTTTCATGTTCTAACAAACTGAAGAGGCACAAAAATGAGTCCAGATATTCAGATGTGATCTACAAGGCCTACTACATAAGGAACACTACCATACTTATCGTTCTAATGACACAGTACTAGTCTTAAGAATTCTTAATGAAAGGTTTTAAAAATACCTCATTTCCAGCCTGATTCAGCATCTTCTGCATGGCTTCCTACAAATGGGGCAAACACAGGACTAATGAAAACCCAAAAATCAGGTAAATCATATCTGGTTTCTGTGGTTAGAATCTCATGTGGAGCAATGAAAACACACATGCATATATATGCATATATATATATACACACACACAAATTCTTTCTCTCTCTCTCTCTCTCTCTCTCTCTCTCACACACACACACACACACACACACACACACACACAAGCTTCAGGTTCTGATATTCTTTCTAAGCACAGATCTTCTGAAAGCTTTCAAAGGATATGTATCTTAGAATTTTTATTCAAATAGAAAATTGAATAGAACACATTACAAAATGTTTAAATAAATCTTATAAAAGCTCAGTAACAATAATATTTAGTATATTTGAACATACATACCATTATCTTGTTTTTTTAAGATATTAATGAACATTAGGAAAGAATGCTAGGTTAAACATCACAAATATGTAACAGAAGTTAAAGGATGACATCATCAGTAGAAATTAAGATTTAGGACAAATATCAAACTTTCATTAAGGCAAAGGAAGTCCTACAATGTTTCCACAAAATTTCTACTGTTTCACATTTAATGACATTTTTAGTGTGTTCTACAGAATTCTCTTCCCTAGGTCCTCAAAGAAATAAATAACTCATATCTAGCTATTTACTTAATAACTGTACTGGTCACCTAAGAGTCTTGGTAACATAACAAATTTCAGACATCTTTCTTTTCATTCATTCATTTATTTATGGAGCTAGGGATCAACCACAGTTCCTTATATGTGCTTAGGATGTACCTTGCCACTAAACATTACATAATCCCTCAAGCAGAACTCTTGTTCTCCTCTATGTACCCTTGCCTACCACCTAAACTTCTCAGTAAACTATGCTGCTGTTCGCCCATTTGTTGAAACAAAACAACTTTAAAAATGTGAGCTTACATTCTTTTCCCTTTCCTTCTTGCTTCCATTCAATCCACCACATACGGTCCTGTTAATGCTGCCCTAGGACATAGCTCAAATGTGTGTACTTATCTTTTATAAGCTCCACCATTATCCAAACTACCATCATCTCCTATCCAGAGTGACAGTCTTGTAACTCTACTGTAGTTCTAGTGGAAGTAACAATATAAATGGTATAAGGTCACTTTTAGCTTAAAAACTGTTCAATGGCTTCCCTTTACATTTAACCATAAAATTCAAACTTCCTTCAAATCCAAAACAACCTTCATAATCTGACTCTTCCTGTCCTCACTTCTTCCAATACTCCTGTTAAGTACCCAGCCAATCTTTTAACTGCCAAGTCTCTTCTCCTCAACATCTCTATACTTGGACATCATCTCAAATATTACATCTTCAGAGAATTCCTTGATCAGATCGTCTAAATAAGTACCCCTTTATTCCATAACTCTGCTTCATTTCTTTATAGAACTTAACATTATCGTGTGTGTGTGTGTGTGTGTGTGTGTGTGTGTGTGTGTGTGTGTGTGCGCGCGCGCGCGCACGCGTGCACTTGGGGCCTGGGTATTGGGTACTATCTCTGAGGTCTTTTGTTTTGCTCAAGGCCAGTGCTCTACCACTTGAGCCATAGCTCCTCTTCCAGATTTGCGCTAGTTAACTGGAGATAAGAGTCTCACATACTTTCCTGTTTGGGTTGACTTTAAATGGCAATGTTCAGATCTCAGCTAGGAATACAGGTATAAGCCACTGGTGTCCAGCATATCTTACTGTACTTTAAATTATTTCTTTTGATTATCTAGCATCTCCCACCAGTACCCTAACACCCATCAGATCTGGAAAAGTAGTTCACTAACAATATTAGCTGGGGGCTTCTCACTAGTCTATCTCCATCTATGAGCACAGAGCAGAAACACACACTACACAGTCCCTTATATATATGCTCAGAAGCAATTCATTCCTTAGTGACTCACAAGGTTTCCTTCGGAATAAAAGCATACAAAAAAGGCTTAGCTTTAGACTGAGCTTGTCCCCTCAAGATCACTGATGAAGAATATTTTACATTAAAATAGGAATTGATTCCTCTCTGTAAAATATGACAAGTTTCAAATAGTGTTTGTGTCCCTAAAAATCTAGCATGATGTTAGGTACTACTCAAAGTATGCCAAGGATCTGCCTGGGAACACATGCTTGATAGACAACAAAGGTCATGGAGACTGATGTTCCCTATCATGACTAAGATAGAAACAAATGTATTTCACCCAACAATCAGGCAATTATCTACTTGTATGCTATTCCAATTTAGAAATATTCTAAAAATAATACATCCTGATGAATCAGCCAGAGAAAGATGAGATCTGTTTTATCTTTTAAATACATGCATTGGTAAGGAGTAGCAGCAAAACAAATCAAATGAACCTTTTCAAAAGCCTGGAAGAGAGAGAAGATACACATATACACATTATTTAAAATAACCAACTAATTTGGCCTTCATAGCCCAAATTAGATAAGTCAAACTTTAATAACAACAAAAGATTTTGTTCCACAACATGTGAGCTCCTAATTTCCTTAAACCAATTAATTCTTCCCGATATGTAATAAGCCATTCGATTCCTAATTAACTAAATAAATGTGGAACTACATAAAATAACTTTTACAGGAATCAACCATATCAGCAAAATCTCAGAAAAGTACAGTGTAAAGCTGGGGCTGACTGGCTGCTTTGTAGAAATGTTTAACTGGACTACAACCACTGCCATTTATATTTTATCTACATCTATTACTGCCTTCTGGTACACCGTATGAGCTGGACATTTGTGACACAGGCTGCAGAAACACCAAAGCCTAAAGTAGTTCCTGTCTTGCCCTTTAAATATAAAAACTTACCAATGACTAGTATAAAGGGTAAATTGAGTAAAACTGAAGAAAACTTTGAAGGCATCTGTCACTACACAGATCCAAAGAAGAATAATGTAAGAAAACTAATGTATATCTAGACTAAACATAGGACCTTCCAAACAAACAAAACAAAAAGAAAACAGAAAAGAAACCAAAAGCCCCTGATATAACCCAGCTGCTTCTGCAAACCCATTATACAGCAATGTGCACATCAAGAAGACATGCGGTGTGTCTATCCTCCCACGACAGGAATCACCTCTTTTTCTCTCTTCTCCTGAAGTTTCTGTTCCTCCTCCTCTTTCTCTTTTCTCTGTTGTTCTTCCCATTTTTCCTTTAATTTTCTCTTAAAAGATTAAAAAGAGAGAATAATTATTTTTCAGACTCATTTCTTTTCCTTTTCTTTTTTAATCAGTCACGAGGCTTGAACTCTGAGCCTGGGCCCTCTCCCTGAGCTCTTCAGCTCAAGGCTATTACCATGCCCTTGAGCCACAGCTCCACTTCCGGTTTTCTAGTGATTAATTGGAGATAAGAGTCTCATAGTCTTCAGTGCCTGGGCTGACTATGAACTGGGATCATCAGATCTCACCCCAGGGCTGACTGTGAACCAGTGATCCTCAGATCTCAGCCTCTGATTAGCTAGGACAGGTGTGAGCTACTGCGGCTGGCTCTTCTTTCCTTTTTATAGTGCCTGAGATCAAACTCAGGGACTTACCTTTGCAAGGCAAGCATTTTAACAATTAGCTACATCCTCACTCTCAGACACGCTTTTTAAAATCATTGAATAAACAGAGAAAATAAATGAAAACTTTAAAAATACAGGTAAAATTCTCATCATACAAATACAAACCTGTGAAATGATTTTAGCTTCATACCATTTTACTTCCAGATTCTTGGATGTTCCTTATTCTATCTTCAAGTCCACCAAGTGTTATTATAATTAGGTTTGAGAGGAAATGCCCTATGTTCATCTACTATCTGTTTTGTTATACATCTTATTAAACCATGATACTGGTATGCTTGCTTCATCAATTTATGGGAATCTGTGACTACAAAGTATATCTTGATAGCACTGTGCAATAAAATTTGAAGTTTCTAAAAACTGAAAAGAAAATATTGGTAAATCTGGGCACCAGTGGCTCATGCCTGTAATCCTAGCTACTCAGGAGGTTGAGATCTGAGAATTATAATTCAAAACCAGCTCAGGCAGAAAAGTCCATAAGACTCTTATCCCCAATAGACCACTCGGGGGAAGGAGAAAAAAAAAGAAGTAATGCTGTGGCTTAGGTGGTAGAGTTCTAGCCTTCAGCAAAAAGAAGCTAAGGGACAGTGCCCAGGCCCTGAATTCAAGTCCCAGGAATGGAAAAAAATATTGCTAAAATGGTTGCTTTTTTTTGGTTGGTCATGGGGCTTGAACTCTGGGCCTGGACGCTGTCCCTGAGCTCTTCAGCTCAAGGCTACTGCCTTACCCCTTGAGCCATAGCACCATGTCCTGTTTTCTAGTGTTTAACTGGAGATAAGACTCTCACATTCTTTAGTGCCCGGGCTGGCTTTGAACCACCATCCTCAGATCTTAGCCTCCTGGGTACCTAGGATTACAGGTGTGAGCCACCACACTGGCAAATGTTGCTTTTTAAAGTTAAAGGTATGTAACATTTTTTTGGCCAGTCCTGGGCTTGAGCTCAGAGTCTGAACACTGTCCTTGGACTTTCTCAAGGCTAGAGTTCTACCACTTGAGCCTCAGCACCACTTCTATGTATGTGGTATCAAGGAATTGAACCTGGATCTTCGTGAATGCCAGGCAAGCACTCTACCACTAGGCCAAACTCCTGCCCCTAAAAATGTGTAACATTTTTAACACTCATGAATCCATTTTACTTTGTCTAACATTTTTTGTCACTATAAATTAATTGTATAAAATAATGGCCTTTATAATACGTAATCAAACTAACTCAATTATGGTATACACAGTTTCCCTGGTGCCACCGTTTTGAACAATTACAGACAGTTAACAGAATGAATACTAGAAGGCTAAAATTAGCATTACCCGAGAGGGGTAGATGATTAGGGGAGGGAGAAGATCAATGGAGTGAAAAACAGTAGGTGAGTACAGGGAGGATGACATTGATGAAGGGTGAGTAACTGCAGTCACTGGTATTCAGTATATACTATATGGAAATGAACTGTGCAACTTAGGGGCAGGAATTGGAGGGAGAAACTGGAGGAAAGCAAAGAAAGGGGTAACAATGTCCAAAAAGAATTATACTCATTACATAACATGAATTATACTCATTACTTTCTTTACAACACCTACAAAATAAGAAATTATACTTAAAAATTGGAAACTCCTTGAATTAAAATAATGGACTTTATCATGACATTTTCATGCATATATATGATGATATACTTTGAATATGGTGCTATTTTGGTTAATTACTAACTAGTTCACTGGTTATTGGATTAATAATTTACCTCTTGCTCTTCCTGATATTTTCTGGCTGCTTCTTCCTTTTCCTTTTTTATTTTGAATTCTTCTTGTGCCTTTTGCTCCCGCAGCAACCACTGCTCATGTAATTTTTGCCTATTAATATAAAAAGCAATCAACAAGAAGAAATAGAAATTGATGTACACACATACACATACATAAACAGTACAAACACACACACAGATAAGACAGCAAACAAAACCAAAAATGACATGCTTTTGGACTGATTAAACATCAGAAAAGATCCTCTCACCCTCAACACACATACAGTCATATAGAGGTAAAAGTATCATTAAGTGTGGGGAGGAACTAGGACATATGAACACTGAGCTATATTGTATCTCCAGTCCTTAACAACAGATTGTGAAAAGGCAACTCTCTTCTTAGAAAATAGTGAGTTATTTCTAATTTCACTGGTGGAAATAGCTATCATAGCCATCACATAAGAAAATAAGTATACCACCTTCTCATGAAAGTGATCACAGTGATTCTCATTTGCCAAAAAGGCACATGACAAGTTTCAAAAGAAACTTCACTTTTCACATTCTGAGAGCATTATTCTTCCTATTCTATAGGCTTTCTTGTTTTTTCCTAATGCTATGATAGGTTAATTGCCAAAGACATGTACATGTTTTATGTAACTTCTTATGTAACAGTAAAAAGCCATTATAACCTGAGAGCAATCAGTAGAAAACTATTCATTATGGATAAATAATTGAATTAGAGCTCTATATCCACACCAACTACTATTTGCTTAGTAAGAAAACAATGCATTGTTTGGGTGTTTACTTCTCTGTAAACTCAGAAGATGGATCTGCAGGATAATGGTTCAAAGCCAATCCAGATAAAAGAAGTTCACTAAATTCCATCTCCAAAATAGCCAGCAAAAAGCAGGGAAGGGGAGAAATAGTTCAAGTGGTAGCATGAAAGCTGAATAAGTACAGAGCCTTGAATTCAAACCCCAGTATTATCAACATTTTTTAAAAAAGCAATCTATTAAAAACTTGTAAAATGAATATCAGATTATTGAAATATATGGGCACAGGACATTTTTTTTGTCAGTCAGGGAGCTTGAAATCTGGGCCTGGGTACTGCTGTCCCTGAGCTCTTCAGCTCAAGGCTACAGCCCTACCCCTTAAGCCAATCCCCATTTCCTGTTTTCTAGAGGTTAACTGAAGTAATTGAAGATAAGAGTCTCAGGTCCTTTTGTGCCCAGGTTGGCTTTGAACCTTGATCCTCAGATCTCAGTGCCCTGAATATCTAGGATAGGCATGAGTAACTAGGATTATAGGCATGAGCCACTGCACCGGGCTGACGTTTTTACTTTCTTAACAATGAATAAGTTTGGTAGTGCTACATTTATTGAAGATCTTGTCATTTTTTTTGTACTTGCTAAGTAATTTGATTTCTAGAAAAACAGCATTTAGCAAAGACCACGAAAAATACTTCCACTAACAAAAGATAACATCAGATGTTAGCCTGTCAGCTAAAGACTTAAATAGTTCATATGAGGTAAGACATATTTTCTACAAAGTTTTATATAGAAAACTTGTACTAGGGCCAGGAGTGTGACCTATTGGTAGAGTGATGGCCTAGCATGCACAAAGACCCGGGTTCAATTCCTTGGTACCACAAACATAGAAAAAGCCAGAAGTGGTGCTGTGGCTCAAATGGTAGAGTGCTAGCCTTGAGAAATCCCAAGGACAGTGCTCAGGCCCTGAGTTCAAGCCCCAACACTGGCAAAAAAGAGAGAAAACGTGTACTAGTTAGCAAAGGCTGATGCTATTTTTAAAATAAATAAATATACGAGTTTGCTTTAACTATTTCAGTTAACATTGACCTTTCTTTCTCCAACATCTTTTCTTCTTCCTCTTGTTCTTCAATAAAAGTATCTTCTTTATCTTCCTGTGAAATGCCTAAAGGAATTCAAATGTATTATTAAACTGAGTATTGTAAATCCTTGGTCAATAAAAATAAGGAGGAAAAACAGTACAATATTAATTCTTTCAATTAATAATGACTAATCATCCAAAATTGATACCAAGTGATTAGAAAGAAACAATGAGGGGTCCAGGAATGTGGCCCAGTGGTTGAGTGCTTGCCTAGCATACACGAAACCCTGGGTTCAATTCCTCAGTACCACGTACACAGAAAAAGCTGGAAGTGGTGCTGTGGCTCATGTGGCAGAACACTAGCTTTTAGCAAACTTGCTCAAGGACAGTGCCCAGGCCCTGAGTTCAAGCCTCAAGAGTGACAAAAAAAATCATGAGGGTTAGAGTAACATGTACTATTATATCAGCAATCAATTTTGTAACTTTCGGGGTAATGTTTATAAATACAGTGTGTGCTACAGTCATAGTTCACAGTGTTCATGAAGCACCACTAAGGAAAGGTGACGAGTCTTAGATCTACCATTCACTATATAATCTTAAGTAGACAGGGACCTAGATCCTTCTGTTGGATATATTGCTAAGGAATACTATCTACCTAACTTTCCATGACACTTCTAAAATGACTTTCTAAAGTTAAAAAAAAATCAACACAACACAAATATAGGCTGCTAGAGGATTTAAAACAAGGAACGGAAAAAAAAGAGAAGAGATTGTTGGTTAAAAAAAAAGGATATGTTGGGCCGGGAGTTTGGCCTAGTGGTAGAGTGTTTGTGTAGCATGCACCAAGACCCGGGTTCGATTCCTTGGTACCACATACATAGAAAAAAGCTGGAAGTAGTGCTGAGACTCAAGTGGTAGAGCTGTAGCCTTGATGAAGTCCAAGGACAGAGTACAAGCCCTGAGCTCAAGCCCAGGACTGGCAAAAAAATGGTATGTTAAAATAAAAGATTAAGTGAACAAAGTAAAACAGCTGAGAACTTCAAGAATTATAGTAGCATCAGTAAATCCAGCCTACCTTTGTGTTTCCTCTCATACCCAACTCTAAGTCTTGCCTCTAGTGGAGGACTATTTTTTTCATATATTTTATTGTAATTAATACAAGAGTTACATTATATTCACCAGATAGAAGGTGCATTACTTCACATACATTGATACCCTTTCTCATGTCTTGGGCCCCATTTCCCCCCCCACCCTCACCCCTCATCTTGTTTTCCTCCCTTCCCTATCCGACTTCAAATAACAAAATATGCATATATCCAATATATCAGATAACCAGGTGAAATACTGTAACAATATGAAATAACCAAGGGACAGCAAAAGAGATGAGAGATAACATAGTACATTAAAGACAACAACCACGCATTATATGGCTTTTGTTTCTATATCCTGGAGGTCCTTTCATGGAGGAACTATTTTAAACTACTAAAAGAGAGGTACTAATACAGGTTGCAGGTAACACACATGCTAAATATTTCAAATGCTGCTAGTAAATTAGTCACCTGGGAATTCCAATAGCACATGAAAATTCTGTGGCTATACTTTTCAAGGTTCCTGATTAGTACTTGAATCCAGTGTCTGGACTTTTTCAGTGCTCTCATCTGCATTTATAACTACATGTAATTGTATAACTAAGTGGGAATTCTATTGTATTAAGCAGTTACATAGCATAAAAAATAGATTCTTTCATATGAAGGCCAAATGACATTATGGCCAGGTGTACAAATGACAATTCTCCTGTAGTTTAATGGGGGGAAATTCCAAACTCAAGTGCAACAGTAATAGAGGCATTCCAAACTCCCATGTTGTGAAAATCATTAACATACACTTGCATTGTACTCACATGTAATTTCCTATGGCTTTCTAATTTGAAGTGTATTATTTCATAATCAAGTTAAGTTTCAGAACTCAAATAACTAGCTTACTAGTAAATAGTTTGAGACAATAAGGATCCGGTCTCAGTCTCTGTCATTATTGGGGCTTGAACTTGGAGCCTCATGTCTGCCTACCAAGATGCTCTATCAATCGAGACACACTTGCAGCGTTTTTTTTTTTTTTACTTTTTTGTTCAAATCAGTATCCTGTGCTTTTGCCTTGATAATAGCTTTAGACGCGATTCTCTATCTGTGCCTTCTGTACAGCTGTTTCGTTAGCTGAAATAGTCTTAGGAACTTTTTTATCTTGCAAAGGCTAGCTAGCCTGCAAATATATCCTGATGTCTGCCTCCTGGAGAAGTCTGTTGCAACTAACTCCCGGATTCTAGCAGCAGCCTAAGTTAGAATGCTTCATACGTTACTAAATTTTAGGGGAAATCTGTCAAAAAATTTAAGCCCTGCATTCTTGTTGCAAAATTAAAACATACCACAGTATACAAGGTCTAGTTAACTACTGTAATACATTATAAACACACATAATAATTCACCGCTCCTCTTCGCACCCCATGTTTCTGACACTGGAAACATAGCAGCCAGGCAATGTAGCCGATAAAGGAACGGAGTTCCTTGTGACGTCAAGAAGACATCAAGTTTGAGCAGGAGTTAAGGGAACCTACTTCCCAACAGAAATCAGGGTGAGGCGTCGATCTGTTACCTGCATCTCTCAATCGAGCGAGTTCCTGCCGACGTTTCTTTCGTTTCTCCTTCTTCAGGATGGCCCTATGCTTTTTGTGGCTGAAAGAGTGAAAAGTCCACACGGTAGTATCACTGATAGCGCGCTTGGCGCACCCCACCTCAGCCCTATCCGTGCCCCTGAGAGCAAGGAAATCGCTGGGGTGCCCGGCAGAGAAACCTCGCCTCCCGCACGGTAAGGACAACTCCTACCACCTCATCTGTCTACACTCAAATAAAATAGCAGGTCTTCTCCAATCGGCCACCTGTTCCTTGCCTCACATTCCGAAGTCCGCGGATGCCTGAGGCGGTCCAGGACACACCCTGGAAAGGGTCAGGGTTCTGGAGTCAGCGATCGCTCTCTCACTTAGTCCAGGTCCTGCCCCCCTTCGCTCCTTTCGTTCCTCCTAGCTCGACCTCTCCGGACAGGCTCGATCAGCTCTGTCCCTTAGTCTCACTAGCTCACGCGGGGTTTACCTGAGTTTCCCAAGAAACATCACATCCGGAGACGCCATGATATCGGTGCTGCTCCGCCTCCCTAAAAAGTGACCGGAAGAGGCAGGCCCACAGAGCCGAGAGGGCGGGCGCAAGCGCGTACGCAAGAGCGGCCCGGCCCCCAACTGGGCGGGGCTTGTCTCCAAGCGGTTAATCTGTCAAAACCCTGCTAAAATCCGTTAATCTTGTCAAAGCCTTGCCAAGGACTTCTTCCGGGCCTCAACTCTCCAGGAGCTTTTACACCGCCCTAAAGTAATCAGATCTTTTTCACCTCAGTGCATCCTCATGGTTCCTGCAGCAGACCTGTATAGGGCTCCACACAGCAGCGGCAGGGCCGGGGTGGGGGTGGGGGACGGTTTTCTTTGGGACTTTTCCAGGCTCCACCCTCTCTCTGTGGCTGGCTGAACCAAGCACCAGCACAATCACCTCCCTCTTTTAATTCCAGTTGGTTCCAGAAAAAGAACCTAACACACACACACACACACACACACACACACACACACACACACACACACACGGATTGTATCATTTGTTACCAAGGAGTTAATACATGAGACGCACAGGATTCACACATGAATACAGTGTAGGCACAGATGGAATTGACTTCACATATTCTATCAAGGAATTCTGATGCTTAAATTGACGACATTCTGACTTTGCTGGAACCTTTTTACTTGAGCTACACGCCGAGCCTTTGTTTGTGTGTGTGCGTGCGTGTGTGTGTGTGTGTGTGTGTGTGTGTGTGTGTTGTTTGTTTGTTTCTTTTGGGGTGTTTTGGGGGGGAGTATGGGTCATGGGGCTTAAACTCTGGCCCGGGCATTGTCCCTGAACTCTTCAGCCCTAGGCTACTGTCCTACCCTTGATCCAAGCCCCACTTCTTGTTTTCTAGACTTTAACTGGAGATAAAAGTCTCAGGTCTTTTTGTGCCCAAGCTGGCTTTGAACCTTGATCCTCAGATCTCAGCCTCCTGAATAGCTAGGATTACAGGCCGAGCAACTGGGCCAGGCTTACACCTTTATTTTCAACAGCTAACCACTGAATTTGTTTTCATGAACAAGCTTTAGTTACTCAACTTAATTTCATTTCAGAAGGCACCCTTAAAAACCAGTTCCCCTTCCAAACTATAATTGCTATTATTTGAGTTCAATACAGAAAGACAGCTGTCTGAACATTTCAGTAGAAACTTGGTTTTAGAATGACCAGCTTTACAATAATCTACATGTGGGACAGTTGTTCAGATGACTTCAAACCAGTCCAGTCCTTCCCACTTCAAAATTGGAGTTCTCAAGAATAACTATAGGATATGCTAAAATGCGACGTTCTGGAATAAAAAGGAACTGTCTAGACCACCCAGGCCACTCTTCATTGGAACCACAATGTAGTTTGAAGTTCTATAGACCCTACTCTATACAAAGGGGTGGGGAAACTGTCTTTTGGGGTCTCTTGGATGTGATGGAAATGACTTGTTTTGTCTCTTGCTGTCTTCCTGTAAGTAACAGAACATTCTCTGGTTAATTTCTTAAATATTAGTGGGTTCTGTTTTGTCAGACTCAGACAAGTTGGTAACCAGTAAACAATGAACTTGCTCTGCATCATGTATCTCCCTGGCAAAGAAGAAAGGGGCTGGAATCTTGCTCTCTTTGGCGATGTCATCACATTTTGCACAGAAATAAGTGAGTTATGGAACATCGGTTAGTCATTTCAGCTAGTTCTCCAGTAAATCTAGTGTGGATTTTCTGATGCATATGCTGAAGGATGTCTCTAATTACCTTCTGTGCCAAAATAACTAATGCAAATGAAAATGAATTCAACAACCATTACTATTGGAAAGAAAGGTTGTACTGATTTAAAAATGATTTAAAACAAACAGCCAGATTTTAATACATCATTCTATCTCAAGACCTTTAACAGATCTTAAACCTATTTTCCTCTCATTTTTAGGAAGGTACAAATTAAACACTTTGAAGGCATAATAGTCATAAGAATCCACAGTGCTCCTTGAAGGGGCACATAGCAGATACATGATGGTAGGAAAAACAACCTCAAAGCAGTATTCATATTCTCTGCAGAGGAAATGATCAAGAATTTATCATACACACTGTCTCAGTTGAGAGTGGAAGAGTAAGTTAGTATAATTACACTAGAATACCAAATCCAATTAAATCAGGAGTGGTAATCCAAGACACACATCTACTTTATATATGCATCTTTTGTATGTCTAAGGCATAAAGGCAAGTCAATCATTGTGTACATTCCTTCCCACTATAATCCAAAAGGTTAATTGTTATAAAATTATACAGTGAGATTTTGCAGGAGGCTAGAAGGAAAACCTGTGTGCTCTGGAAAATACATGCCTTTAATGTTCTCCCTTTGAAAGGTAACTATAATTTTAATTGTCCATTAGAGAGAATAATATCATATCATTTGAAAAGAAATGGAAAAGCTGAGCGGTGCTGTGGCTCACGCCTGTAATACTAACTACTCAGGAGGTTGAGATCTGAGGATCGAGGTTCAAAGCCAGCCCGGGCACAAAAGGACCTGAGACTCTTATCTCCATTTAACCTCTAGAAAACAGGAAAGTAGGGCTTGGCCCAAGGGTAGAGTGGTAGCCTTCAGGTGAAGAGCTCAGGCACATTACCCAGGCTCAGGGATAGAGTGGTAGCCTTGAGCTGAAGAGCTCAGGGACAGTGCCCGGGTTGAGTTCAAGCCCCATAACCCACAAAAAAGAGAAAAGAAATGGAAAGACCTGGGGAAAATTTTAAGTGAAATAAGTTACCCCCAGAGAGACAAAGGTTGCATGTTTTGGGAAGCTAGAATGGAAGCTAGAATTTACATAAACTTTTAAGTAAATACATTAAATAAGTGCATAAGGTAGTATGCAAGTGAAAACATGTGTATTAACTGAAAAATGGTAGATTCAAGAGAGACCTAAATTAGTATAATCTCTTAAAAGGGCAAAGTCAAAGTTCAACAAAATAAATATTAGCAATGGGAACTTGTAAGGAGTGGGGTGGGATCAAGGGGAAAGGGTAGGACAATGAAGAGAAGAGGGGAGAATGCAGTGAAGAATCCAATGTATATCCTAGGAAATTAAGAAAAGTGAGGCGAAGGGTGAGTTAGGAGCAATGGATGAGAATGCTGAAAGGGGTGACCTGATTGAGATGTATTGTATTCACAGTCAGCATTATCAATCCTTCCTGCAACTACTTCAAAGAGAATTTAAAATTTATACATTTTATGTGACACAATCAAAAGTCTAAACCACTACTTGTTTAGAAAAGCAATAACTCTTTGAATTTCTTTTATACACTTAATTTAATTTTTACTTCTGCAGTAAAATACATATAAATTTTCCAGGCACTGGTAGCTCATGCCTGTTCTCCCTAGCTACTCAGGAACCTGACAAGTGAGAATCACAGCTCAAAGGCAGCCTGAACAAGAAAGTCTGTGAGACTCTCATCTCCAGTTAACCACCAGAAAACTGGAAGTGGCACTGTAGTTGAAGTGGCAGACAGTTAGCCTTGAGCAAAATGCTCAGGGGAAGCCCCAAGACCCCGAGTCTAGAACAAACATGGACCCTTGTGTAAACACACACACACACACACACACACACACACACACACACACACACACACACATTTTACAGTCTTCTTTTTTGGTGTTACTGAAGTTTGAACTCAGATCTTTGTACTTCCTAAGCAGGCACTCTACCAATTGAGCCATACCCTTCTTGATTTTGTTAGTTTTGGTATAAGATCTCACTCTTTGCTCACTCTAGCTCAGACTTCAATTCTTTTATTTATGCCTATTTCTTAGCTGAATGACAAGTACATGCCACAAGGTCCCTATTTTCATTTTCTAATAACTTGCTTAGGGTGACTTCCATCTTCCCATTCTCTTGCCTCCTGAGCACGTAGGATTATAAGAATAAGCCACCATATTCAGTTCATCTTTTTTTCTAAGACATAGCATTATGAAGCGCAGGTTAGACTTAAACTCCTTGTGTAGCACAAGCTGGCCTTGAACTCATAATCTTCTTGCCTTAGTCTCTTGAGTACTGGGGAAAATACTATCCTAATGATATTTCTTTTAATTGCCTTCTTCTGGGAGGGTAAGAGTAGGGGTGACTTGTCTAAAAAGAAATATACCCATTACGTGTTATATGTAACTGTAACTCCTCTGTACACCACCTTTATAACAGCAAGAAAAACAAAAAAAGAATTACCCTAGCAATCTTTTTATATATACAGTTTATTGGTGGTGTGTTTGTAGTCAACAGATCTCTTGAACTTTTTCATCTTACAACTCTGAAGTGACCTACTTGTATTAGACTTTTCATCACTGTGACAAAACCCGAGACAGTTTAAAGCAGAGAAACATTCATTTTGTCTCATTGTTTCAGAGATTTCAGTCTATTTCCAGCTGTTTCTGTTTCTGGGCTTGGGGTGAGAATGTAAGTCATGGCAAATGGAATGGCAGAAGAAAATTGTTCACCACAGGGCAGCCAGAAAGAAGAGCAGAGGGGTAAAAGGAAGAGACCAGGAGCCAGATTTAGCCTCTAAGGATACTACTTCAGTGACCTTCTACCAGCCAGACCTTACCTTCCACAGTTCTACCACCTAGTAGTAATTTACTTAGACTTTAAATCCATCAATTTATTCAATTATTTGTTAGGGCCAGTTCTTGTTATATAATTGTCTCTGGAAACCGCATCACAAACACATTTAGAAGTGTTTTGTTTTGTTTTGTTTTTACTAATCTCCTAGGCATTTCTTAGGCTAATCAAGTTGGCAATCCTGATTAATAATAATCATCACTAAATAATAAGCACTAAATATGAATTTCCTCTTCATTCCCCTTGCCCAGCCACCTTTCTGCTTTGTTTCTATAAGTTGGTGACTTTAGATACTTCATATGAATGGAATCATACAGTATGTGTCCTTATGTAACTGGCTTATTTCACATAGTATGATGTCATTAAGCTCCATCTACATTGTGAATGTAATAATATTTTCATTAAGGCAATATTTCTCTTCCTTTATTTTCTTTATACTTTTCTTCCTATATCCACCCATTTATCAATGAACAGACAGGTTGCCTCTACCTTTTGATTATAATGATGCTGTTATGAACATGGGTATCCAAATATCTCCTTCAGATTCTGCTTTAAATTCTTGGGGATTTCTATCCAGAGGTGGGATTGCTGGATCACATGGTAATTCCATTTTTAGTGGCTGTACCATGTTACATTCCTGTCAACCATATACAAGGGTTCTTTGAAACACTTGTCACTTTTTTCTTCTTATACTGGCTATGACAATGGGTATTCTGTGTTATCAATAGGATTATGTATATCCATCCAATACTTTTTTTTTGGCCAGTCCTGGGCTTGGGCTCAGGGCCTGAGCACTGTCCCTGGATTTTCTCAAGGCTAGGGCTCTACCACTTGAGCCACAGCACCACTTCTGGCTTTTTGCTACATATGTGGTACCAAGGAATCGAACCCGGGTCTTAGTGCATGCTAGGCAAGCACTCTACCACTAGGCCAAACTCCCGGCCCCCATCCAATACATTTTTTACAGACTAGATAACTAATAAAATACTTCTGGTTTTGACTCAACATTGAGTCTGAACACACTGAATCTAAAAACATTCTAAGATATTTACAAATAAGAACAATTATGTCATGGATTTCCACCGAATATATTGCATTATCTCCTCTTTATACTACAAGTCTTTCTCCCTCTCACTATAACAACAGACTTCTAAACTACTGTGTAAACTAGAGACGTAGGTGGATTGCCTGCTTGATGAAGAACCAGTGATTAATGAGAAAATAACATAAGTTCCTCTGCAACAGTACAGAAATAATGCAAAATCATATTATAAAGAATAGACTAGAGGACTGGGAGTGTGGCCTACTTAGAGTGCTCACCTAGCATGCATGAAGCCTTGGGTTCGATTCCCCAGAACCACATACAAAGAAAAAGCCAAAAGTGGTACTGTGGTTCAAGTGGCAGAGTGCTAGCCTTGAACAAAAAGTATCCAAGGACAGTGCCCAGGCCCGGAGTTCAAGCCCCAGGACTGGTAGAAACATGTTTCTGTAAATGTGCCATGAAAGAATTCTAAATTCAAGCCAGGTGATGGTGGCTCACACCTATAATCCTAGCTACTTAGGAGGCTGAAATCTGAGGATCATGGTTTGAAGGCAGCCCAGGCAGTAAAGTCAGTGACACTCTTATCTTCAATAAACTACTCAAAAAGGACAGAAGTAGCACTGTGGCTCCAATGGTACCATGCTTGCCTTCAGCAAATGAAGCTTGGGGTCGGTTCCCAGGCCCTGAGTTCAAGTCCCAAGACCAGTAAAAAGCAAAACAAAACAGAGTACATTCTGGTACTTTAAACATTTTTTTATTAAAACATCCTGCATATGCTTTCTATATGATTTCCAAGCCTGTAAGTGAAATGTCTGATTTTCAAAAAACGTAAAATGACTTCTAAAGATAGGGAAAGTTCATATTTTCTTTTTTTTTTGCCAGTCCTGGGCTTTGGCTCAGGGCCTGAGCACTGTCCTTGGACTTTCTCAAGGCTAGAGCTCTACCACTTGAGCCTCAGCACCACTTCCGGCTTTTTTTTTGTATGTATGTGGTACCAAGGAATCGAACCCGGGTCTTTGTGCATGCTAGGCAAGCACTTTAACCACTAGGCCAAACTCCCAGCCCATAGTTCATATTTTCTTATGGCTACAAAATTTCTTTCTTTCTTTTAAATTAGCTAACATTAATACAGAGGGGTATTTCATTGTTACATTTCACCACATGTTTACTATGTTATCATTCCAGTCAATCTCACTGCCTCTGTCACTTCCATATATTTTTATTGTAATTAATAGAAGGGTTACATTATATTCACCAAATAGAAGGTGCATTACTTCACAAACATTGACACCCTTTCTCATGTTTTGGTCCCCATTTCCCTCCTCCCACCCCCGCCCCTCATCTTGTTTTCCCCCTTCCCTATCCGATTTCAAATAACAAAATACGCATATATACAATATATCAGATAACTTTGGGCTCTCCTAGCAGAGATTTACAAAAGAACAAAACCTAGATACATAAGGCCATATAGTATGACACTAAATGAAAGGACCTCCAGGACATAGAAACAAAAGCCATATTATGTGTGATTGTTGTCCTTAATGTACTATGTTATCTCTCATCTCTTTTGCTGCCCCTTAGTTATTTCAAAATATATTTCTATATAATAAATTGCTAATGGGCAGACATTCCAGATGCTAGTAGTGGCAGCTAAAAACTGGGGGAAATATCCTGACTGGCAAGCTGTAATGAAACAATGCACATTCATGTTTTGACATAAAATATACTTAAAATATGGCCAATGTTCAACCAGGAGGTCTTAGCCTCATAGCTGTTTTCTTAAAAGCCTAAGTTCCTTGGCCAGTGTGCCATTACCAGTTAAATATTTTTATTATAAATACTTGCTTCAAAAAAATCTCTATAAGCCGGGCTCAGTGGCTCATGCCTGTAATCCTAGCTACTCAGGAGGCTGAGATCTGAGGATCAAGGTTCAAAGCCATCCTGGGCAATACAAAGATACAAAGCTGAGAAACACTTATCTCCAATTAATCACTTGAAAAGGGGGAAGTGGGTCTGTGGCTCAAGGGTAGGGCAGTAGCCTTGAGGTGAAAAGCTCAGGGACAGTGCTCAGGTCCAAGTTCAAGCCTCATGACCCCCCCAAATAAAAAATCTCTTTAGATCAGGGCCTGGTGGCTCATGACTGTAATTCTAGCTACTCAGGAGCCTGAGATCTGAGGATCCAGTTCAAAGCCAGCCCTAGTATAGAAGTTCATGAAACCCTTATCTCCAATTAACCACTGGAAAACCAGACGTAGTGCTGTGGCTCAAGTGGTAGAGTGCTAGCCTTGAGCTGAAAAACTCAAGAGACCACACCTAGGCCCAGAGTTCAAACCTCATCACTGACAAAAAACAACCAAAAAAACTCTTTAGAACCATTCATCGATAAACAGAAAAAGACAGCTAAAATATTTCAGATATAAAAACACATTACTACTACCAGCTGGTTTCTGGAAAAGAAATATGTGGCTTGTGTTGGTATTGTAGTCGTTAAGCATTATTATCAATCATATAAAAGTATTTACTGAACAGTTTATCTCAAAGATGAGTGAAACATCCCACAATTCAATGACCCATTAAGACTGGCAGCCCAAAATGGTGGTATTTGACAGTAGCACTAATGCATATTGGTGGTGAAAGTCTGGCCAAAAGAGAAAAACTACAACCAGTTATTTTGTACTAAACTCTTATATTAGGCCCCAACAGGCCAAACTAAATTCAAAATGGAGTCACTCACAGTAAAGTTCCACTTCATCAAACAGATAATTAACCTATTTTACCTTCCAGGAAATCAGGATTACACAGAGAATGGTCAAATTTCCCAAAGAGATAGTTTCAGTTGGCATAGTAACAACATTCCCTCAGCCTTGATCCTTTCACAAAGAAAGGATAGCGTAAGTAGCTTGATGTTAACTAATCAGTAATCTTTTCATAGAAAAAGGATAATCTAAATAACTTGATGTTAACCAATCAGTTATTTTGTACTGCTCTGTCTTCTCCTCCCTGACTTATAAGACTAACTTTGAAATGACAAAAAAGTAATAAGTAATCTATGAATATCATTAAATAGAGGTATTTACATAGATCAACATTTTTAAAAGCTAACATGAATAAAACAAGATACTGCCTGTTATCAACATTCTAGGAGGGCACTTGACTGGCAGTTGGCTTGGGTTTTGCTTGTACATTCAGCACATAATCATGGTGGAAAGATGAGCGAACAGTGCGATTCATCAGTGGCTGGAGGGGGCGGAAGTTGTCCACCATTCGTTTCTCTTTCTCTCCTTTAGAAGTGATAAGAAGGGTCCGAAATTGCTCTAGCTAGAAATAGAATAAAAAAATCATTTCGTCACTTGTTGTTGTTGTTGTTGTTGTGTGTTGGTCCTAGGGCTTGTCAGGGCCTAGGTAATGGCCCTTATCTTATTTGATCAAAGCTGGCATTCTACCACTTCAGCCATGTCCCCTACTTCTAGGGTTTTTTTGTGGCTAACTGGAGATAAGAATCTTATGGACTTTCCTTCCCTGGACGTTTTTGAGCCTGATCCTCAGATCTTAACCTTAAGAGTAGCTAGGCTTACAGGCATGAGTCACCAGTACCTGACTTGCATCTGTGTGTTTTTTTGTTGTTGTTTTTGTTTTTCCTGTCCTGGGGCTTGAACTCAGAATCTGGGCACTGTCTCTGAGCTTCTTTTGTTCAAGGCTAGTGCTGTACCATTTGAGCCACAACACTACTTCCAGCTTTTTCTGTTTATGTGGTACTAAAGAACCAAACCCAGGTCTTCATGCATGCTAGGCAAGCACTGTACCACTAACCTATATTCCCAGCCCATTTGTATATACTTTTTCCCCAGTCCCAGGGCCTGAGCACTGCTCTTAGGGTTTCTCAAGGATAGAGCTCTACCACTTGAACCACAGCACCTCTTCTGGCTTTATCTATGTATGTGCTACCAAGGAATCAACCCTAGTCTTCATGCATGCTAGGCAAGCACTCTACCACTAGGCCAAATTCCTGGCCCTGTATTTAATTTTGACCTGAAATAAATCTCTTTTGTTTTATTAAGGAAGTCTGTATTCATCTCAATTTTATTAAAAACTATTATACTAAAAACTGAATAGAGACTTTTGAAAATGTATTTTAAAATCAGTGATAATGACAGATTTACTGATGCAGTGAATCCTATTAATATAATAATCATTCATTTTGTATTACCAGGATATATTATGATACTGGAATAAAATATATATTTTAAATGTGCTGCTGGACTCTATTTCTAATATTTTTACTTTATATTCTTTCCCTATATTCTTCAGAGAAATCAATAGTTGGGGAGTAGAATTATCCTGGTTTCATATAAAGAGTCTCCGAGATTTTACTCTTGTGAACATGAAAATCAATAAAAATCTCATAAAGCAAGTACGAGCAAATACTACTGTATAATTATGTTATATTATATTATATGTTATGTTATATTATGAATTACATTATGAATTAAACAGGATATTTTTAGATAGACATAGTAATTGCCACAGCTTCTTTTTTTTTGCCAGTCCTGGGCTTACACTCAGGACCTGAGCACTGTCCTTGGACTTTCTCAAGGCTAGAGCTCTACCACTTGAGCCACAGCACCATTTCCGGCATTTTTCTATGCATGTGGTACCAAGGAATCAAACCCAGGTCTTTGTGCATGCTAGGCAAGCACTCTACCACTAGGCCAAACTCTTGGCCCCCACAGCTTCTTTTTTAAAAGAAAAAACAAACCCCAGGTTTAAAACAATGAACTCACATTAAAATTTTGGGATAATCATTGTTGGATTCTCTTTATAATGAAACTCTACTGCCAAATTTTAAAGATTTGAACACATCAATTTTTAGTGTTTATTTTTCCCTTTAAATGGGTCTTGAATTTTATAGAAATTCATACTTATACATAAAATACATAGTACATAAGCACATGTAAGTCTCAAATATAGAACAAATAGCTTATGTTCTTCCATGCTTTCTAGTTAACTTGGTGCTAGAAATGCTTGCCTAGTATGTGTTAGACTCTGTGTTTGATCTCTAGCACGAGCAAATAATCTACTTAATTGGAAGCATTTCCTAATTCACATCTAAATTAAGATGTTAAAGCTGATATCAAAGTTTGGTTACAGCCTTTTTTAAATAGACAGATTAGGATCTTTATGGGCATAAAATGTGCGAACACCATACCTGATTGTGATCCACCTCTACTGGCTGCTTCTTGATGATCCATGTTACAGACTCTGACAGAGGTGGGGTTGTCAGAGAACCTGAGTAGGTCCAGTAATCTGTGCAGGTGGGCATCAAGCAGGAAGGGTCAAATGACCCAAATTGTGCAAGGGTATCCTGGCCAACAGAAAGGACCACCAAGTTGTTATTTACTGGAGAAGGCACCCAGGAATCAAATGACATGGCCACAAGTATGTTCTGATGGTTCTCACTGAGAAAAGTAGCCAGAATTTTTTTTGTCACTCGGTTTTAATTAGTTTATAACAGCAGGTAGTTCCCTATGTGGAATACTGGAAGATATTAGGTCATCGCTATTGTATAAACAAGGATGCTTCTCCTTTGCGAAACAGACTAATCCATAATTATCCTTATAAAGTAAGTTCAGACCTAGGAATGTATCGTAGTGGTAGTGCCTAAGTCTCTGGATTTCCACCCGCCCCAGATTCAAAATCATCATCATCATCATCATCATCATCATCATCATCATCATCATCATCAATCATCAATCATCACCATCATCAATAAAATGTAGTACAAATAAGAAAGAATCTTAGACTAAGAGAGGGGGGTCAAGAGAAGTGAAGGAGGAAAGGGGAGAGAAAGAGAGAGGCATGATCACAGAGTTTTAGCCCCTTTGGGGTTCTGAAGATTGAAGAACTCATCTTGGGGGACTCATCTTTAGATAACTCATCTTTAAAGCCAAACAGGTTTAAGTATATGTGAAACTTTTCTCATTTCCTACCTGACTGAAATAGGTAGAGAAAGGAAGACTGCTTTGGGTGGTTTTACAAAGACTTAGAAAGGAGCCTGTGTTAGAAACAAAGGACAGGACAGTAGTGGGTTCCTGAGTCTCTGACATCTAATAGCACAGCAGCAAAACCAGTGCTTAGTGTCTAACAATGCATTGTGTCTGTGCCCTGCATCGTGGACCAAGGCCAGAGGCTCTTAACGCAGCATCATACAAGGCAAGTGACCACATGGTTCACCTTAATTACACTTCTTGATTCGAAGCGTTTCGTTAATGTCTCTACTCTGAGGATGCAATTAAAACATTTTCAAGTGATTCAAGGAGGGAAATTACCTTATGCTTAATTGATGGCAAAGTATCCACTAATTTCTGTAGCTCTTTATGATGTTTGCCTAGCTAAAGAACAAAGAGAAAATATTCAAAACATTGGACATCTCACTGTAGAGAATGTAACAGCAAATGAATTAAAGTTAACCACCTAGTGATTATATATAAACAAACCACATGACTGAAACTAGACTTGAGCTGATAATTGAGACTATATTATACACATCACTGAATTAAATTACACAAAGAACAAATGAGTATTGTGTCTTCTCAGAAAGATATGGTATCAATTTTTACATTGTACTATTTCCCATAAATGAAATTAAACTTGAAATCTGTATTACTTAAGACAAAATCTGTTTTGCACATCAACTAACCACAATTTTGTTTCTTTTGTGATAGGCTCTCAATTACTACAGGTGGCCTAGACTACTATATTGAAATACATTCAAAATAATCTTGTATTTTACCACTGTACTAATTTAAATATTCTTCTTAATATCACATATCATATGAAATAGATCTCACTGTGACATTTTCACACATGCATATAAGATACTTTGACTATATACTCCCCCCACCCACCCATAGCCTTTTTTTGTCTCCTTCCCTTAAATTGGTCCCAACAGTCTTAAAGTAAATAACATATATTATAATATTCTAATATTTATTATTATCTTTAAGTAGTTGTACAAAGATGTTTCAATTCAATATGTCAGTTTATTAGTAAAACACACCATTTTCCCACGTAATGTTCTATCTTTTCATTCTAGAATATAATACATAATTTAAAACTGATAAGGTTGTTTTTACCTTTAAAAAGACTCCTATCACAGCCAATCCATTTTCTTCCTGGGCTGCATCCTCAAAACTTTCAAATTTCACTGCATTCCAATGTACCAAGTGCAGCTGAAACATTATTAATATTGTTTTAACACATGCCCACATAGGATTGCTCTCAAATAAACTGACAGCTTCATCTAACAACACAGTATTTAATTGTGTTTCCTTATCCAAAATACAGCCATTGAAAAAGGTATGTAACAATCTTGTGTGAAATGAGATCGAAATAAAAAATGAGAAGAAATTTTGGCAAGAGCAACAATCAATATTACTTTGGGAGAGAGTGATGTATTGGAAAGAAATATGAAATTCCTATAGCAAAGTAGCACTTCAGTGAGGGATCAACATTTATTCATTCCTAGCCTTATTTGCATGAAATACCAATATCCCAAATCCATTTGCCTCCTAGGGGAGAGAAGATGTTCATATCAAGAGAAATAGATTCTCACTGTGGAAATTGGGCAAGATGACCTCTTGAAATGTTTTTTTTTACATTTTTAACATAAAAACTAAATTAAGGGAAATATAAGAAGAAATTCTGTTTCCTGATGCTGTTCCTAGAGTTCCCTTAGAAATCATTTCTCCTCCATCATTCATAGTTGACAGATAGCATTATTACCCAACTTCCCAACTGACACATTCAAGGTCATAGTTAACTTTGTCTTCCTTCCAGAAGAGGGTCCCACCTCCAAGTATGGGTGCTTTTATTTGACAAATATTCGATAAATATATTTATCTCTCTCTCTCTATTAGGCTCCCATCATTTTTCTCTTAATCAAAATTTGTGGCTCTGAACTGTTGTCTGGCGTAGTTTAGGCATTGATGTGAGTCTAGCTCAGCATTCTGGAATAGTTCAATTTGAAGATCGTAAGGTTTAGTTCAGCTATGACATACACTTTTTACATGACTAGTCTTGGAGTACAAATATGTCCCCTAAGCAAGCTATCTGGCATACATAGGCAAGAGAAACAGAATCTCTCACAGTAGAAATTAGATAGGAGTTGAAGACAAATTTCTTCTTGGCCGGATGACCACTATTTCTTTCTGATAATTTCCCTGAATTAGAGATCTCAGAAAAATCTCCATTTCTTCCTAACCTTCTCAACCTACCTCTGCTGGGTAGCATTTGCTGTCCACGGTGTGTTCAGAGCCCCAGTCATCAATGGCTCCCCAGTGAAAATGAAATTGCTTCAGCCGGTAGTTGTGCTCCAGAGGTCCTCCCTCAATCACTGAAATGGCATATCCAACAATTCAGTTAAGGTGGACTAAAGGTGAGCCTTCTGTGTGAATCGTCTTAAATGGTATATGCTATATTGCACACAGCATGTATAAACTAGATACAGTGCAGTTGAGAGGATATGACATTGAGATCTAATCATATAGGAAACTACATACAAGTGTGCCTGGGCTGGCTTTGAACCTTGATCCTCAGATGTCAGCCTCCTGAGTAGCTAGGATTACAGTTGTCAGCTACCATGCCTGGCTCCAGTTTTCTTTTATGTGTAATAGAACACAGATTTCCCTAAGCATATTTATCCAACTCAATCTGATAAAACCAAAATATGAAGATGAAAGCTACTTTTCAACTCTATATTTCCCTTCCTCCCGCCTTCCCCCCCTCTTCTTTCCTTCCTATTTTTCTTTCTTAGCAGGATCTCACTAAACAGTTCAGAATCACCTTTAACTTGTAATCTTGTTTACCTCAGCCTCCCTAGTACTGAGATTATAGGCAAGCTCTCTCTTTTCTTTCTGTCCTTTTTTTTTGTCATTTGTAGGGCTTGAATCCTGCGCCTGGGCCTAGTCCCTGAGCTCTTCAGTTCAAGGCTAATGCTCTACCATTTTGAACCACAGCGCCACTTCTGGTTTTCTGGTGATTAATTGGAGATGAGAGTCTCATGGATTTTTGTGCCCTGGGCTGGATTTGAACCTCAGTCCTCAGATCTCAGCCTCCTGAGTAGCTAGGATTACAGGCGTGAGCTATTGGCACCTGGTCTCTTTTTTTATGCACTACCACTTGGCTTTTCAGCTTTTACAAGCATTAATGTCTCCTTCTCTTTCACCAGAATGGACTAGGAGAATTTTTACTAAAGGGCACACTGTCTGAGTGAAATAGGGGCACTACATTTTTTGGTCTATTGCACAGCATAGTTCCCACAGTTACTAAGAATGCACTTAGATTCCAAAATTCCTAAAAGAGTAGATTTTACATATTCTCACTACTAAAAGTGGTATGTGGGGTGATGAATGTGCCAGTTAGTTTGATGTAATAATTCTACGATGTATACATATATCTATTATCACATTGTATACCATAAACATACATAATTCCTGTCAGTTAATAAAAAATGGATTACCAATCTTTTAGATATAGTAAACGATGTAACCCATCTATAATATTTACCACAATCATTGGCTTCTTTATGTTTTTTGATAATAAGTACTTGTATTTTTTATGAACTAATGAAATCAAAATAGTATAAGAAAAATATTCAGAAAAAAATAGATGCTTTTTTGTTTGTTTTGTGCTGGTATTGGGGCTTGAACTCAGGGTTTCACGCTCTTGCTCAAATCAAGATCCTCAGATCCAATCTTCTTGAGTAGCGAGGATTACAGTCACAAGCCAGCCACCAGCACCCAGACATTAACATTGTTCTTATCTATATCTGTGTATGTGTGTATGTATGTATGTATGTACGTACGTATGTATTGCTGGCTCTGGGGTTTTAATTCAGGGCCTGAGCACTGTCCTAGTGCCTTTTCTTTTCTCAAAGCTACCATTCCACCCTTGAGACACAGTTCCACTCCTGTGTATTGGCTTTTTGGTGGTAAACTGGAGATAAGAGTTTCATAGACTTCTCTGCCTGGGCTGGCCTCAAGCTGCACTCCTTCAACAGCAGCCTCCTGAGTAACTAGCAATTAGAGGCATGAGCCGCGGGTGCCTGGCCACTCATTGTTTTTAAGTAAATATAGAATGAAAAATTGAGGAGAATAAATGTTTATGAATGGATGATCACTGTCTTCTGATGCTTATAGAAGTGTGAAGTGAAGAAGTGAAGTAGAATGGGACAGGAAACAACTGGAAGAGAGCAGCGGGTTTCACATCTTCTATGCCCCAATGTTTTTTGATCTTGCCAATAAGAGGAACTGCGGGGAAGATGATTAATTTATAGGAATCATCTATGTCGGCCCAGGGAGATTTCAGTTTCCTTCCCCCTGAAATGTTTGTACTCCTCAAATGCACTCATGAAATTTAGTAACTGCCCTATGCAGAGCAACCAGATAACAAAACCACGCCAGAAGAGCATAGCAGTATGAGTTGCTTGCATACTTTCTCTTATAAATCTCTTAAGTTCTGTTGTCTCTTCTTTCATTCGAGATTTTAGTAATTTGAATCTTCTTTTACATTTTTATTTGTCCACGTAATTTAATGCTTCGTTGATCTTCACAAAGGAACAACTGGGGATTGCACTGATTTCTGCTGTTCTGTTCTTTTCTTGCTTTGGAGTTAAATTACTGTTTTCTTTCTAGTTTTTTAAAGTGGAAAAGCTAGATTTAATTAAAATGAAAAAAATCATTTGTGTTACAGGTAGTTTAGTCTATAAATATCTTTCTAAGCACTGTTTTAACTCCATGATGATTTGATATGTTTTTGTCACATATCTTCCCTGACTTTTTACCCCCAATTTATTCTAGGCTTGTATTGTAGTCTCATTTCTTAAGGTGTTTTGTTTTGTTTTGTTTTAATTTCTGGCATTTTCAAATTCATAGACATTAACATCAGATCCTTACTTTTCTAGAACCGTGTCTTGCTTTTCTTCCTTTCTTTAAAAAAAAAATGTTTGTGCATATTTTCCCCTCTTGGAGTGCTAGTGATTATTTTTGAAACAGTATAGAGAAATATCAGCAAAGAATAAGCAGGAAGAAAGAGGCAGTCACTGAAAGGAAAAAGAAAAGAGACAGAGAAAATTAGGTACCTATCAAAGATGAATGGTATCTTATAGAAAATAATTACTAAAACACGATAAAATGTGGCTATCAATTTTAGTCCTGTATGAACAAACAAGTGGAAAATAATCTCTCCACAATTTTTTGCATATTTGTGAAGGAACAAAGCAATGTGAATGATTCACCTAGAGATGGAGTCACTCAGGGGAGACAGCATCAAGGTTGATTTAGTCACATAGCTTTGTAGATATCTAAAGAAATATTACAATGAAAACATGGGTCAATCATTTTCCATCTGAGATTACTCATGCAAATGATTGGTGAAGAATTCTTTGTCTGTCTCCCTTTTCTTTTGATATCAAGGATTGAATTTATGGCCTTGTACGTGTTATGCAAGTTCTCTCCAAGTGCCCTACCACTTGAACTGTGGAGAATGTTTTGCCAATCCTAAGGGCATGAATTCAGGGCCTGGGCACTGTCCTTGGACAATTTATGGTCAAGGCTTTGTCACTCGATTCACAGCATCACTTCCGGGTTTTCTGTCTATGTGATTCTGAAGAACTGAACCCAGGGCTTTATGCATGCTAGGCAAGCATTCCACCACTAGGCCTTGCTCCCAGCCCCTAGAGAATTCTTAAATCTACAGTTCCACCAAAAGAAAAATTAAAAGGAGCTAGGGGGCCTAGCTACTTAGGCTGGGATCTGAAGATCACAGTTAGAAGCCCGCTGGGGCAGGAAAGTCTATAAGATTCTCATTTTCAATTAATCAGTAAAACAGCCAGAAGTGGAGCTGTGGCTCAAGCAGTAGGGAACTAGCCTTAAGCAAAAGAAACTTAGGGGCAGTACCCATGCCCTGAGTTCAAACAAACCCCCACAAAGGTTCAACTGAGAATCCTGCAGACAGAGTAAACATTTATGCTTATGCTTTAAGTTTTACTTTTTACTTTATTCATTAATGCTTTTGCAGACTCATTTTCTAATGTTCATGAGAGAAAAACAAATTTCCTGGCAGTCAGGTGTCAGCCTCAGCTGTATTGATATGTGAGGTAGGATCATTGTTCGTTACAATGTAGGACCTTGAGCACTATCTCTGATTTTCAGCCACAAGATGCTAACTGCACTCTCCTTCCCCCCATTTGCAACCATTAAAATATACCAAGTTGTTGCCAAGAATCAATCCCCAGTCCAGGTCAGAGTGATGAAGATATGGGATACTTTTCCTAATTGAGAATCAGTACTGTTAGCCACATAATAATGGTTTTAGAGTAATTATCACTATTTGATGCTGACACATTCAGTTGGGAAGCCAAGTACTGGTAGCTCAAATTTGCAAACTTAGCTACTCAGAAGGCTGAGATTTGAGGATCCCAGTTTGAAGCCAGCCTGGGTAGCAAAGTCTGTGAGTCTCTTATCTTTGATTAATCACCAAAAAGAGTGTTCGGAGCATTGTGGCTGAAGTGGTAGAGTGCCAACCTTGAGCAAAAAAAAGCTGTGGTACAGTGCCACGCCCTGAGTTCAAGCCCCAGTACACACACACACACACACACACACACACACACACACACACACACACACACAGCTTCGTGACAAAGCCCTCATCATGCACAAGGCTTATTCTTCAAAATAGAAAAATATAACTAAAAGAAATTAGAGTTAGGGGGAAAAGATACAAATAAAATCAACAATACTTTATGTTTCCCATAGACAACAAAATATTCAGGTAAATTTTGAAATCATTCACATTAGTTTATATCTAGGTAAGCTAAATAAAAGATTAAAACACAAAATAACATCTGAATGAAAAAAGAACTCTTTCAAACTGTTTTAAATCAGGTAATATTATTTAAGAAAATTGAAACAGGGGCCGGGAGTTTGGCCTAGTGGTTAAAGTGCTTTCCTAGCATGCATGAAGACCCGGGTTCGATTCCTTGGTACCACATACATACAAAAAAGCCGAAGTGGTGCTGAGGCTCAAGTGGTAGAGCTCTAGCCTTGAGAAAGTCCAAGGACAGTGCTCAGGCCCTGAGCTCAAGCCCAGGACTGGCAAAAAATTGAAACAATATAAGTTTCCACTTTCCTAATAACATGATTAGTCTTAATAACTTGTAAAGGAGGTAACCTATGGGATTGGAGGCATGACTCAAGTAGTAGAGCACCAGCCCACGAGTGAAAGTATCAGATACCGCCGTCAAGTCTCATTCTCAGAAAGAAAGCAAAACAAAACGAGAAACCAAAAAGAATACAACTTCATATACACAACAAATATACTTTTGTGCCATTTCGCACGTATTGCAATCTGATAAGTTAAATATGATTAATAATAGTTCTATTTAACATACTAGATTGCGTAAATCCAGCAAGCAAGGCAAATTAGTGCATATGTAATATATGCATGCAAAATATATTGACAAAGTTTCTATTTCACATCTTGTATATCAGCTACAGAATCTATGGAGATATATGCAATTCATAATAAAATTGTCAACCACGATAGTGGCTGAATATGTGCATAATAACCAGAAGGGACTTTTTTCATACTAGGAAAAAGTAAGACCAATACATTTCATGTCATTGCTTCCAAAGAGCTCAATACTACTGTGGAAGGAGTTTCACGTGGTCTGTATTGATATACAGACACGGACACTAGATCTTGCCTTTACCTGATCGATCTGTCGAATCTTCAAATTCCACCAGGAAAGAGTACCCATTATTCCAGATGTGAAGGCAGGTAGCTGGGTCATAGGAGATGGTGAGTGGTTTTAAGCCAGGGTCATAAACACTGTCCCTCCACCGGATGTTGATTGGTGACTGTCGATCACCTGCTGGAACAAGGTCGAGCTTTTCCCAGAGAGGAGGCACTAGGAGAGAGGAGCACAGGCTGATGAGCAAGGCGGCTCACTGTTCAGCATCACACATGAAGAAGTCAATGCCAGTGAGGGAGAAGCCAATGACAACCAAAGAAAGGCCTTTGTGATTAGCACTTAGAACTTTCACCATGTGTCTAAAGCCAATGTTAAGTGTCAGAGAACGCTCTGGAGAGGGTCATCGTTCTGTTATCTTGTCCACATAATCAGTCCCAGTCAGCACACTAACGTCACGCAAGCCCAGTGTCACTGGTCTTATCATTTATAGGTATTACAGATGGGTAGCATGAAGGGCGACAGGAACAGTAAGAGAAACAAATTGATAGACATCACCAGCAACGGCCTGTGCATCTTGCCCCGCCACTAAGAATGAACCTAAGGACTTGGTTAACATAGATGTCTTGTGACACAGTCAAATATATTGGGGCCATCTTTCTATTTATATTAAATAAAAACCTGAAATCTTGATTCTGGTTTACTTTTATATCCCCAAACCTACCCTGTTTGGTTGGTTGTTTATTAGCTTATTTGTTTTAGTTTCTGTTTGTTTGTTTACAAAAAGTTCTCCAGCAGTATAGAAATCAGCCTCTATGGGATAGACCCCTGGTCCTTAAGAGGAGTTAAGCAGCTCATAGGGACATTTGACAAGATGGGGAAATCGGCGCATGACAAAATGGAGGAAAGCTGCTACTGACCTCTAGTGGCCAGACACCAGAGATGCTCATAAAACATCCATCACCAGAAAGGAGGAATGGGCTCTACTACCAAAAATTACCTGTCTCTCCCCATAAAGAATCAGCAGTACGAAAGCTGAGCAACTTTCCCTTGTCTAGAGCTAAAAAGTATGCATAAACTCATAGGATTCTTTCCTTTAAAAACATACTACACAGTACTCTCATCTCTGGAGAAGTTTGACTTCAGTGTCATAGATTTCCCTCCTTACTATGAAAGCATCTGTGAAATGTAACAATTCACATTGGAAAAGAACAAGAACTTCCTGTTTCAGGAATATAGCATGGGAAATAGGTATGATGCACTATAATACCATCATATTTTAATTAGAGTAGAATGCATACTTGTGGTCAAGAGCTAAATACCCTCATCACCATCACTCTGATGACTATCATCATTCTTCTCTTCCTCCTCCTGTGTCCCTGTAGTGCTGTTTTAAGTATATATATCCTTATGATTTGAGTACTGATAATCCAGTTGCTATTATTAGGTGGCAAAGCTACATTTGATTCAAATTGTGTGCTTTTTTTCTTATATCATTTTGTTAAACTCCTAGAAAACCTTAATATCCCTGGCACAGAGAACTCACATCTGTGTCTCCAAGATATTCAAACTATGGTTGCTAACTGGAGAAGTCACACACTTTCAAAGCCAAGGAATATGGGTCTCCTGTGGGCTAAGGAAGAAGTGAAACAGTGATTACGTCCCCAAGACGATGTCCTTGGTCATCCTTATAAGAAAATGGGCGTCTGTGTTCTGTACTTTTTGTGTACCCTCCAAGGCTGAACTTGGTACCAGACCCAGATAGGCACTAAATGCTTATTTCACTGACAGAGGAAAGTAGAAGCAAAACCAGGCCCTCTTTCCTTACCTCTCACTTGTCATCTCTAACAAGTAAGCTGGTTTATGCCTAAAACTTCTCTAGTTCAAATGACCAGATCTGTTTCTCCCCCACCTAAAAAGTTCCTACCTAGGCTCACCAGGTTCAGTGGTTGAAGCCTGCAATTCTCGCTTGGAATGCAGGGACCAGGCAATCACTGCTTGAGGATAGCTTCCATGTAACATTGGCAGTACACATCTCAACCATTGGCTGCACTTAACATTTCCAAGCAACAAGGAGAAGCACAAGCAGAAGGGCTTCAGTTCAGTTTAGCCTGAGCCTAAAGATCCTACAGTGAAAATACTCAGTGCAAAACGGGGCTGGAGCCATGCTTCAAGTGGTAAATTGCCTACTTAGCAAGCATGACACTCCACATTCAATCCTCAGTATTGAAAATAAAAGTCAATCAGGCTCTCAAGATCAGGTTCCTTCCTCAACAATCTCATCCTAAATTAAGCATCCCTTCATCTTTTCTTACTCCTTAACCATCCGCTGTCTTGTTAAGCAAAACCATATGAGACCAGACTATAGGGAATCTCTAAAATGAAATAAGAGTTTATTGGGCCATTACAGATATTAGCCTGATACAAAGGGGCAATCCTGGGAAAAGTTCCTGCAGTTCCCCCTGAAACAAGGCTTGATAACAGTTGGGAAAGTGTCTGCTGGATCTGGAAAAAGACATAATATGTTAAAATGAAAGAAGGAGGAAGTAAAGCACAAATTATTTACATTGAACCTATGCGGCCATAGACTAAAGGAACAGGAATACTTAAAACTAGGAAAGCTTCGAGATGAGGAGGCAGCCCATGAGGAGAAGCAATTAGCCTCTCTCCCCCATTTCTCCTCCCTTCCATCTTCGGGCCCTTTTGTAATTAATTTAGGATATTTTAAATGTTTTCTCTTATCACCCTGTTCCTGAAATTTTCAGTATGATAGGCATTTACCCCATGTGGCTAGTCTAAATTGAGATATTTTTATAATTTTATAATTCACATAGTAATTTTAGATTACAATAATAATATTTTGAATATATTGGGCTAAATAATACAGCTAATTTTCTTTTCTATATTTTAATATGCTTATTAGAAAATACAAAATTATGTATGTGACACGGGCTATGGGGGAGGTGGACAAACTTTGCTTGTGCCAAGAGCCATTTGGGTTTTTATCATTCAAGGACTTTACAAAAAATATTGATACAGGCATCCCACAAGAAGCAGATGAGAAGCATATGGGTCAATCCTACCATATACCAAATTATTTGGAGGGCCTTAAGACCCCACCCCTAATACACAGCATGGCTTTATACATTCATTTCTTTTCTATAGTGCACCTTGTTAGGAACTGGCCTTTCTCGTTAGATTGTGCTATTTCCTCATTGATTTGAAGATCATCTTTGCAAGCCTTGTCCTTAGTGCAGTGAAGGGACTCTTCAGATGGCTTTGTTGAGGATGATGGTAAATCATAAATTGCCTTATGGGAGCATTAGTGCTTTAAGAGGCACCTGGACACAGTGTCCATTATCTACAGTATATCCAGGCCATTATCAACACAGGATACTAAAAACCCAGATATCCTGTAGTCAGTTCTAGGGCTATTTGTTGGTCTCAGGTAGCTGAAGATAACTCTGAGACCACTATGGAATTCCAAAAGGCTCTTAATAGAGCTGTTATTTCTCCAGATATTTGAAGGTTAATAAGATAGACCAGAAGTATTCTGGGTCTTCATTATCTGGGGATTATCAAGGTTCTTGGGGATAAGATGGAAACACAAGTTTTACTAATATTATTATTTGCCAGGCTTTATTTATGTTATTTGCTATTAAATGAAAAAATAGTAGAACAATATTGTAGCAGTTCAGTTACAATACAGATCAGTGATGTCAAACAGAACTTCGTGAGGATGGAAATATCCAGTATGGTAACTATTAGGCCCATGTGATCATAAAATCCTAATTAAATGTACATGTTATACAGTTCAGGTCAACTCCAAATAACCCTAAAATGTTTCTTTTATTTTAAGTTATTTTAATTATCTTTAAGTCATTTTACAAAGACGTTACCATTCAACAAATTATTTTAAAGTACAATGCATCTTGATCAATGTCACTCCTTTAATCATTCTCCCCCCATCCCTCCCAACACAATCCATCCTCTCAGCTTGCTTAGTCTCATAGGATATGCTTTGACTGCATTCTCCCCTTTCTTCTCACCATTTTCTACCCTCCTCTCCTCAACTTCACCCTTACTTTCTAGGGCCAGTTAGTTTCCTGATATTCAAGACTGTGATTTCATTTTTTCTAAGGAATTACACTGCTAGAATTCTCCCTTGCAAATACCATACTTTGTGTGTCCTTGCTTATATCCAGATATGTACTTACCTGTACATTTAAAAACTAGTTCAATTTTCCACAAAGGTAAAGCTTTGTCCATTGTCTCTCTAGGCCTGACTTACTTCACACACTAGATACAGTAAAAGGTTTGTTTTCTGGAAATATGGAGATCGTAAACATTAAAACATATTGGGTTAAATAAAATACATTAGCAACATTAATTTTATCAGCTTATTTGTACTTTTAAAAATATTCTCATTAGAAAATAAGAATTACCGATATGGCTCATTACAGCAAGAACAAATGTATGTTTTGCCATTCTAGAGTATATTTCTTAGAATTTCATTAACTGAAGAATGATTAAATGATCAAATTCATTTTCTCTTGGTTTAAAACCTTATGCCTAATTTTTAAAATGTGCCAGTTTGGCTAAAGGTTACTAGATTATACTCTAAGTGAAATTGGTCTTATTTTCATCTAGGGTAATAACTGGACAACCTATTAAATAGTTTCTTCTTGAGATAACAGAAAACAACAATTTGAGATGATAGCCAGTGATTACATGACGGGGACAAAGTAAAAGCAAGGAACACAAGGCTGTCCTAAAATTTTACTTTAATTTTTTTTTGCTCTGACATCCTACTTCAGTTACAAATCCTACGCTAAAAGTAACTGCCAACATGGAGTCTCTAGTCTTCAACACTCTCATACTTAGTCAACACTGTCACTGCCTTTAACAGATGCTTAAAAACTGCTGATTCCTAACTTGGGCCCACAAATGAATGAAAGGCAGGATAAAACTGAGGCATCCCAGGCTCCATTGTGTGTCTGTGTCCTTTCCTCTGACTTAGGCTCTCCTGCAACCACTTTGTAGCCATCTTGGAAGCCAGGAAAGACTGGTGCACCTGCCAGAGGTTTTGGATTTCCCCCACATCCTTCCTCAGACAATGAGCTGGCAGACCATTGCGCTGTCTGCCAGCTAAGTACCTGGGAGGAACTGTTAAGTTCTGCACACCTCTCACTTATTTGCTCTCAATTCTTCTTCCAGTCTAAAACCTAAAGACAATGGCTATTGAGAAGATATGCCAAAGTATTCATGTCACTTAAAATTCCTTTTTCTGCCCTTCACTATTTCTCATCTCTTTATTTAGTGGGATAGGGAGAAAAGATGGACCTGACCTATGAACCCTGGGAGTCTGAGCTTAGGGCTTAAAACGTCCTGCAACTGGGTTTTTTCTTAGGCTACTTGGATGCCAGAAACAATGAATATTGTCCTTAGCTCACTAGGTAAGGCAGAGTTAGGATATCAAAAGAGGAAATATTCTCAGTGGGCCAACAAAGACCTAATATCTTCTGCCTGAAAACAAGTTGGGACAGGATAGCATGCCAAGAACTAAATAAATCGTAACTATGCCCTATTTTTTCCCTACTGATTTACAAACAAACATATGTCATACACTGTGAAATATTAAGTCCCATCTCTGCAGGCCATTACTGTTAGTTTTTTAACCCCACTGAAAGCAGCAAACAGTCCTACACACTTAAAATTTTACTTGTTTGACTTTCAGTGTTCTGTTCTTTTTTAAAGGAAAATTTTTGTAGCTAGATAAGTATGACTAATTTTTTCTGTTTTTAGCCTTAGACCACAAAGTGCCAGAGTTCAGAATGGCTGGTCTGGGTAGGATGTGAGCAATGCTGGTAGGAAGCCACACCCAACAACCAGAAATTTATTATGACTCCAGACAGTTTATTTTGATGAGAATATAGTCAATGTTGAAGGGAAGGAAACAAACTTCCAACTAAAATATATTTATGGAGCAGTTTCAAAACCTTGGACGTAGAAGGATCAACATCAATAATCTATTTTTCCCCTTTGGGATTTGGGAATTTTTTAAACAGCATCTTCAAGTAAAATTTGATTTGTTAAAATTGATTTGTTAAATTTAACAAATCAGTTACAAATTTAACAAATCAGTACAATGCATCTTGATCAATGTTATCTCTTCCATTTTTCTCCTCTATCTTTCCCAACCCACCCACACCCTAAAATTACAGTGTTCCATTTCCACATAGGAGGTTAAATATTAGGATCATGTTCCCCTTCCTTTTTTCTCACCCTTCAGAGCATTCCACTTTACCAATTCTTTTTATTATTTACACATAGGGCCAATGAGTAAACATGATAAAAATGGAGAAACCTAGATCTAAATGTAGACCAACGTTAGAAAATTCTACTCAGTTTCTTTTAAATAATGGATGGCATGAATGAAAACATCCTGTTTAATGATGTGCCTTAAGAGAAATCATCTTTCCATAACCCCGAATGCAACTTTCTACAAATGCACATGCTATCCTCCAAATATCTGAATAGATCTTAACCAGAGGGTGATTTTGTTCCCTAGAGTATGTTGGGCACTCTCTGAAGACACTTTTTAGTTCTTGTAACTCGTGGAGGAGGATGTTACTGGTATCTTGCCAGTAAAGGCCTACAGTTCTCAGGAAAGTCCCCAAACATATAGCAATCTCTCCTCTATGTGAATGTCACAGTAGAGGATTTCTGCACTGTCACGACATGGCCACCAAACATTTATTTCCAAGGGAAACTTGAAATACTTGAAAAATATCATCTACCTTTTACATTTACAGCTGAGCACATGCCTGCAAGCCAGATTTAACTCTGGGATTTGGACCTCACAACAGAATAATCCAGAACACAAAGTTATTAAACAGCTTGAAAATATTAACATGAGACTTCCAAAAACACGAGTTAGTGAAATAATTTGCCTGAAGACTCTGAATCAAGCTTAGTAAAAAAAAATTGACAACCTCAAGTATATAAACACAGAAGATTCTAAAATATTTGAAACTGGATATCTGTTGCTCAGTTTGGCAATGACATAATCTTAAAAACTGATCAAGTTGGGTGTCAGTAATTCTAGCTAGTCAAGAAGCTGCAATCAAGAGGACAAAGGTTTAAACTCAACCCCAGGCAGAAAAATTCTCAAGACTCCATCTCCAAAATAAGCAGAAAAAGTCAGGCAGCAGTTGTGGCTGGTAGAGCACCAGCTGAGCAAGCAAGTGGAGCGAGCAGAAACAGTGTGTCAGGGGGTGGGGTTGGGGAGGGGAGGATTGGTCAAGAAAGAACTTCCCACATTTACCTTAACAAATCATTGGAGAAACAGTTATTCTCACAGATCTTAGGCATATAATTCTATACTAGAATGTTAATGGCATCATACCTGCACATGTATAACACATGTGACTGTTAAAAATTCAACAAGCATTTTTGCTCTCTTTAGGGAAATGGAGTACTTACAGGCTCGGTTCCGGGTTGTATAAGTACAGGTATAGAGACTGCAGGTCCTCACTGGCGTGGAGTTGGGAACCTGGAACCTTCTCCACAGCAATTTGCATGGAGATGATTGAAGGATCCCCCTCAGTTGATTCATCATCCTTTTGAGTTGAAATCACCGTTACTTGCAGGGACTTAAAAACCTGGAGAAAGGCAAAGGATACAATGCTACGAGCAACAGAGATTAACAATCACATGGAAACATCTAAGTAGGACCACATTCAGGCTAGTAGTTTTAGCTCACACCCTGAGGTGGGGAGGGGAGGGCAAACAAGATTCAATAGTTTATTTGCTCTTGTTCCTCAATTTCATTGGTCCCTCAGTAGCAGGCAGGGTTCAGAAGACTGACTCATGGTGCTTGGCCTTTCCCTCAGGGTTTTCAAATATTAGAGGCCTAAAAAAAAGATTCTCTTCATTCATATGAATAAACCAACTGTTTATGGTACCACATTCTAAAATTCTTAACAAATGACTCCCTCATATCCCAATTAATTATCCAGCAGGGAATTGAATAAAAACAATCATCCACTCTGGGTTGCTTAAGGGGAGAGAGTGAGAGAGCGAGAGAGAGAGCGAGAGAGAGAGCGAGAGAGAGAGAGAGAGAGAGAGAGAGAGACAGAGAGAGAGAGAGAGAGAGACAGAGAGAGAGAGAGAGACAGAGACAGAGCCAGAGAGAGAGAGAGAGAGAGAGAGAGAGAGAGAGAGAGAGAGAGAGAGAGAGAGAGAACAAGAACAAGTCACATCCTGCCAAAATAGTCATGGGTAGTTTTGAAATTTAAGCTTAAATATAACCTGTGACTCTTTGCCAGTATTTTGTGTAACATGATGGTGTGCGGTATATCAAGGATATGGACAAGATGACTTCAATTCTTTCTATATCTCTCATATGTTTCTAATGAAAATTTCAGAAAGCAATGGTTTCTAAGATGTTCATTATAGAATCCTTACATTACGGCAAGATTAACATCAAACACTTCTCTGCCAGCTCTCTACCCCTGCTCTAATATTGCTTCATCCACATTTCCCGAAACACTCATCTCTGTACCAAGTGAACAAACAAGTTCTGAAGCTTTTTTTTTTTTTAAAAAAATCTTGATTCTACAATCATTCCACTGAAGATTTTGAAATGCTGAGAGTGATTACTAGCAATGCATCCAGAGAGCTGTTTGGGATACCACTTGGGCAACCATGACTGCAATGTAGCTGCAAGTTTTCATAGCCTGGCTCTGCTGAATTCTTAGCCTTATGTCCATTTGTGTTTGTACCTGCCTACCTGCTATGTGAACTTCAGTTTCTCCAAGTTTTGTTGTCTCTTCCAAACTGTGCAGACATAATTCCTTGGACCATACTCCCTCAATACGTGTTTGATTAATTCCTGCCCATTCTTCAGGTGAATGACTCCAGATTGCCCTGACCATGTGACCCACTGCCTCCCACTGTTTTTTGGTTATAATGTGTATTCCAGTTAAATGGGGAATCTAATCAGGAATGTCCCCTCCAGATCCATTTAATCCCATGTGGCAGAGACAGTGTGTCAATTACAGCTGCTTCCTTAGGGGCACAGCTCCTTGTAAAGGATGGATGGTAGATGGCTGGAACAGAGGATGGAAAAGATGCTGTTCTTTTTTTTTTTATTTTTGTGGATCAAAGAGCTTGAACTTGGCATGGGCGCTGTCCCTGAGCTCTTCAGCTTTAGGCTACCACTCTACCCTTGAGCCAAGCCCCACATCCCGTTTTCTAGAAGTTAACTGGAGATAAGAGTCTCAGGTCCTTTTGTGCCCGGGCTGGCTTTGAACCTTGATCCTCAGATCTCAGCCTCCTGAGTAGCTAGGATTACAGGTGTAACCCACTGCGCCCTGCACTGATCTTTATTTCAAGAACCTAGAACTGTCATTTGTCTGCCACTATGTTCTGGAATGGAACCGTTTATGTTTACCATGAACTGTATCACTTCTAGTTGCAGTTTAGCAGAAAAAAAAGATGATATGAAATGAAATGTTTTAAGGTGAAGGCTTAATTTATATTCTTTTTTTGGCAGTTCTGGGCTTGAGCTCAGGGCCTGAGCACTGTCCTTGGGCTTTCTCAAGGCTAGAGCTCTATCACTTGAGTCTCAGCATCATTTTTGGCTTTTTTCTATGTATGTGGTACTAAGGAACCAAACCTGGGTCTTTGTGCATGCTAGGCAAGCACTGTACCACTAGGCCAAACTCCCAGCCCCTTAATGTATATTCTTAAACTTACTCATGAATCTAGAGGCAGAGGAGAAGAAAAATAGCTTAGTTAATACTGTACAAGAAGCTGACTCTTTCTTTGACTTCAAATAGTACAAGTTATAAGAAAATTCTCTGGAAAAGATGCTGTTAGATAAAAACAAATTTTTAGAATTCAATGCCAAGATACTACTCATGATATAAATGCAAAAGCTAAGAAAATAGAAAGTATTTCTAGATGACCTTTAATGTCCTTTCTTAAAGCCAATCACATCAAACAATTGCAACTAGTCAAGATTCCCTCTGATAAGTTGATTTGACATTAAAATGGAATTTCAACAACTGTCAAGAGACTTGGGGGAAATGTACCTTAACTCTGAGCTTCCTTTGCACTGACTTCCATTCCTAAGTAGAAGGAAAAATGCACAATTACATTATGCACACCAGTGTTCTGTTTTAGAAATGAAAAGGTCATGCCCTTCTTGACTCTCTAAATCTTAGAATCTATAAGGAAAAATATGTATTTCTCTCTTTTCAGTTCCCTTTGAAAAAACTGTGATAGGACATATACAATATTTACTATTTTAAGCAATCATAATTGTACAAATGCAGGGACACTATATTTATATGTTTATATATATATTTCCATCTATACACAAACATCCTCCACCATACCTCCTGCCCATATGAACCCTGCACTCAGCAAATACAACTCTTTCCCTGCTCTCTAGTGGTTGGCAACCTCTGTTATACTGTATGTCTCTGTGTGTTTGCTTATTCTTGTTTCTTGTGTAAGTAGAATCATACAATATTTGCTCTTTTGTGGCTTGCTTATTTGCTTAGCATAACTGAATAGGTATCTCTTCAAGTTGAATGCAATGACAATCTCAATTTAGTGCAATAAGAATGTAAGTGTAAAGACTCAAATTTTACAGGGGTAGCAGAACAGCTGAAAACAATTCAACAGGATGGGCCAAAGCAGAAGGACAGGGGAAGCTTCAGGAATTAGGAGTACATAAGAGAGTGATTAGACCTCAAGGCCCAAAAGGACAAATTGGGAGTGGAAACAGGCAGAACTTAGATTATTCAGTGAAGGATAGATTTCAGTGTTAAGTGGATATGCGAAAACAATGGATAAAGAAGCCTTTCATTTTTCTTTTTCCTTCCTTCCTTCCTTCCTTCCTTCCTTCCTTCCTTCCTTCCTTCCTTCCTTCCTTCCTTCCTTCCTTCCCTCCCTCCCTCCTTTTTACTTGGCCAGTCCTGGGCATTGAGCTCAGGACTTGTGCATTGTCCTCAGGACTTGTGCATTGTCCTTGGGCCTTCTCAAGGCTAGAGCTTTACCACTTGAGCCACAGCACCATTTCCAGATTTTTCTGGATATGTGGTACCAAGGAATCGAACCCAGGGCTTCATGCATTCTAGGCAAGCACTCTACCACTAGGCCAAACTCCCAGGCCAAAGTCTTTCTTTTCTACAATCCAACTGAGAAGAATGACTTAGTAACTCCCACAGAAACAATGTCAGGGACATATATAATCAAGAGAAGGGATGTACTTGGCTCAGAATTCAAAGGGAAGGTTGCAATTAGACCAATCAACGACATGCTTGCTAGCCACAGGAATTGGACAAACAGAATGTCTAGAGGACAGGGCCCTGCGCAAGAAACTAAATAATGGATCTTAGGCTTATTATCACTGTTTTTTTTTTTTTGAGAAATCTCTTCAGCCAGTCCTCAGAAGACTGAGACAAGATTTTATGGCCTGGCAGGCTGGGGCTAAAAGCCAGGGCCTTGGTTACACCATAAGAACCACCCCATACTCAGCAGTCACACTATGTGTGACAAGGCTGCTGGCCTATGAAATCTGACTGAGAGGAACTATCTCCTGTACACCTTCAGCTCTTTAGAGTTAGGGGGCCTGATGTCACCTGCACTCTTCCAGTCATTCACAAAACTCACCACTAGTGGTGGACTGATTGTAGTGGCCTGGAAGTCTAAATCTCTGTTTCTCAGAAAGCTGCTGATCTCATTGTAGAGGGCTATGAGTCTACAGACTTTCTTTTGCATCATGTAGACAAAACAAAGCAACAACCAAATTCCAAACCTTTTGTTTTTCTTCTGGTCCTGGGGTAGGGAACTTGAACTCAGGGCTTGGCCATTGTCCCTCAGCTTTTTTTTTTTTGGCCCGTCCTGGGCTTGGGAGGAGGGCTTGAACTTTGTCTTTGGGTTTTCTCAAGGCTGGAGTTCTACCACTTGAGCCACAGCTCCCGGCCCCCTCTGCTTTGTTGTTCAAGGCTAATGTTCTACATCTTGAGCCACACCCAACTTCCACCTTTTTGGTGGTTAATTGGAGCTAGGAATCTCATGGACTTTTCTGCTTGGACTGGCTTGGAACCACGATCCACAGACGTTGCTTTTCTGAGTAGCTAGAATTACAAGCATGAGCCACTAATGCCTGACTCTAAAATTTGTTTTTTGAAGCTAAAGGTAAAGGTTGTGTAACGTTCCTTCTCAATATCCCATATCTGCTGTTAGTATTTGTCAATGTGCAGACCAAGAAGATGTCTCAGGATGCAGTGGAAGGCGGAGTAGAAGATGGTAATTTAAGATTATTTTGAGAACTATGAATTCCCAAGCATCTGGAATGCTTTAGGGTTTTATCACAGGATATATTAAGAGTAAGCAAGAGGTGAAGCCAGAAAAGTCAAGAAAGAAGTGACTCTTTCAACTGTCCCTTATTCAGTCCCTTATTCTTTTATTCTTTCTTCCTTCAAGATAAGAAATGAAAATTGATTAAATATTGAAGACTAAAACAAGCACACTTACATTGTAGTAGGAAGATACAGATACTAAACAACAACTGTAATAAATAAAGCAATTGTAGAGACCGCTTGAATATGTTCAGGGAAAAGTAGAGCAGGATAAGGTGAGTCTGGAGGGCCACTGGGGATAGGGTGTCGCAGTTGGCCTCCTTGAGGAGGTATAGTGTGAACAAAGGATTGAAAGTGGTAGAGAATTCATTATCTACCTCTGTAAAGGAAAGGTAAGGAAGGATGCTTGTGCAAAGCCCCTGAAGTAGCAGTGCATTTGGCACATTCAAATGATGGCTAGTATAGTGGGCATGAAGAGAACCAGGAAGAAGATATGTGGGGTCCAGAAGCAATAAATGAGCCATCAGCTTGACTTCTAGGCCATCATAAGGGTTCTTTTTCTCAGACAGGGTGCTTCAACCCTGGAATTACTGACTAGAAAGTTGAGAGGGGATGTTGTATGTACAGAATCCCTACTTGGTAATATTGGTTTGGAGCCTATAGAACTTACAGTAGAGTTATGATAACAAAAAGTGGAGGTCTGGGAGTGTTGCCTAGTGGTAGAGTGCATGCATGAAGCCCTGGGTTTGATTCCTTGGTACCACACACACAGAAAAATCTGCAAATGGTGCTGTGGCTCAAGTGGTAGAGTGCCAACCTTGAGAAAGATCAAGAATGGTGTCCAGTTCAGGACAGGCAAAAAAAAAGTGGGCTGGGGCTGAGAACTACTGTTCTATGTGAAATCAGGAGATTGTTTTTGGACAGAGGAGGAACAAACTGATTTATAATTTTATTTTTATAATTATTCATTTATTTAGTTTTGGCAGTACTGAAGTTTGAATTCAGGCTTGCTGCTTGCTAGGCAGGTGCTCTACTACTTGAGGCACTGGGCCAGCCTGCTGATTTACATTTTTAGATTACTTGCTGTCCCCTATGAAAAATCACCTTTGGAGTAGTAGATATAGCTCAGTGGTACAGCACTTGCACAGCACACATGAGATCCCTGCTTAAATCTCCAGCAGGGAAAAATGTTTCATTGACAAGCATACAGGTGACAAGAGTAAAGAAGAAGGTGTCTCAGGATAATGCAGGGACATAAACTGAGCATGTCATAGTAAAGATGATAAGAGGGGCATGGATTCTAGATGTATCCTGGAGATACAGTTTATAAGATGTGGAAGAGAGGGGGTAAGGATACTGAAAGATTCTTAGCCTAAGCAACTGGAAAGTTAGAGTTGCCATAAACTCAGAGAGGAAAGACAGTGCGTGAAACAGTTTGGGGTCAGGATCATGCAGAGTTTGAAATGAAATTCCCATTGTCCAAGTAGAGACAGACAGGGTACTTTGTGTTCAAGAGATAGTCCTGGCTTCAACTCAAGGCCTGAGCACTGTCCTTGGGCTTTCTCAAGGCTAGCGCTCTACTACTTCAGCCAAAGTAGCACTTGTGGCTTTCTCTGTGTAAGTGGTACTGAAGAATTGAACAGAGGGCTTCATGCATGCTAGGCAAGCACTCTACCACTAGGTCATGTTCCCGGCCCTGAGATACTCATTTTGATTATGAGAATGGGCAGGATGACGGGGGGGGGGGTGGAGAATGTGCTGGACGCAATATCTCATAGCTGTACTCCTACCTATTTGGGGGACAAAGATTGGAAGCATCATATTTTGGGGCCTGCTTGGGCAAAAAGATAGTGAGACCTTATTTCAATAAATAATCAAGGCATGGTGGTAGGTAGACATCTTTGATTTCAGCTATATAGGAAACATAGGTAGGAGGATCCAGGGCCGAGTCTATCCCTAAGTAACCCCCCCCACACACAACATCCCCCTGAGAAAATAACTAGAGTGAAAAAGTACTGGGAGCAGGACTCAAGTGGTCATTTGCCTATCTAGCAAATGTGCAAACTGATTCCAAACCTCAGTAGCTAAAAGGAAAAGGAAAAAAGTAGGGTTTTGTATTTGGTGAAGAAGTAGAGACATCATGATTTTATAGCTGTAATGATGTTGGAAGAAGGAAAATGAGGAAGAGAAGATAGTATGGAAAACAAGGGAGGGAAAGATTTGAAATGCCAATGGCACAGCCAGAAGAAAAGGTCTCACAGAGAGTTAATAGTACTGTTCTTCTGGTCAGGAGCCATCAGAAACTTAAAGACAAAAGGAAAAATCCCTACCTACAGAAGTTACAAGAGTACTATAAAAGAACTATTAAAGGTGCCAGGACAGGTACCTGGGACTTATATCTGTAACCTAGTAACTCAGGTGGCTGAGATCTGAGGATTGTGGTTTGAAGCCAGCCTGGGCAAGAAAGTCTATGAGACTCATCTCCAATTAGCCACCAAAAACTCTAAGAGATGGCAGTCAGGCCCTGAGTTCAAGCCCCAGGAGTGGCTTGCACACACTCACAACCACACATTCTCCCCACCCCCACACCACCAAGAGGCCAAGAGTTGGTAAAGAAGCAAACAGTCAAAAAAGGAACAGAAACTGGAATACAAAAGATAAGGAGGGGTCTAGGAAAATCCAGATAAGACTAACTCAATTTGGCATCACTAAACTACAAAACTTACAACAATATAGGAGGGTTTTACTGGGAAGACCTAAATTCAATCCCTCTGTTAAATTAAAATGAATGGTTTATTGAGAGTTAGTTATTTATAGCTCCCGTGCTGAATTCATCATAGCTAAGTCTGTGAAACCACAAATAGTAATTTAACATTAAACAGAGCATATGACAATAGGCTGCTACACAGCACTGTAGTTCCTAAAAATACCCTGTGTTTAATTTTGTCCATAAAGATATATCCATGAGCTCAGTAGGACACAGGAAGGTAAGTTTTGCACATGAACTTTGCTATAGATGATTATTTATTTGAATTTCATGGACATGCCCCTTATCTGTTGGTTTTTAGACACAGAAATGTGTGTAAAAGAGGAAAATCTGAAAGCCCTTAATGACTCATTTGAAAACTTTTTATTTATTATAACAACTAGCTTAAACTCTGCTTCATTAAATTATTTACATCTATGCACAATAGATAGCACAAAAAGGAACCATAACCAGACTAAAAGTTACAATTGCATTGAAAGAAATTCCTTGGTTCCCATCAGATTGACCTTTCATTTTCTTGCTTCTTGCTTCCCAAAAAAAGCAGATGTTTTGCAATCCCCTGAAATCTAAAGGTGAGACTATGTTGCCATAGCTTGATAAGAAAGCTTAGCTTCCTCCTCTCACCCATTGCTTCTCTAGGAGTGTGATCCCAACCCGACGTGTTTCAAAATACACGTGTAATAATTGTTCCGTGTGTTACAACTGCCTGCCCCAGTGTGCTATGAGATGTAATGCACTTTCTTCTTTCCATCAGATTTCAAAAATGCTCATATTGGCTTATTGACTCACAATCCACTCAAACCTTATTTTTGTTCCAGTCATGAGTGGTCATAGCCTTTTGTCTAGCTTCAGAGAGAACAGAGTAGCAGTATACAGGCACAACCAATGGCACCCTTGCTGCTTTTGGTCTTTCAGCAAAGGTGAGTCTTGGCTTGGGGTATTGATTTTAAAAGAGCTGAGAAAAGGAAGAAAGACATAAACAATATAAAAACAAAAAAAATCCACAAATCTCAAAAGATCACCATTTCCAACAGATCCATGATCCATCTGAAGAATGGAACATTATTTCTCTCCATATATTTTTTACCATTCGTGGGAGTTGAACTCGGAACCTGAGCACTGTCTTTAGACTTTTTCTCGAGGATAGAGCTCTATCACTTGAGCCTCAGCACCACTTCCAGCGTTTTTCTACGTATGTGATACCGAGGAATAGAACACGGGTCTTCGTGCATGCTAGGCAAGCACTAGGCCAAACTCTCGGCCCAAATTTCTCTCCATATTCTAAAAAGGCTTTAAACAGCAGTGTGGAGATCATTCCGATTATCAATCAGTAAAGAAAGTAGGGAAAGAACCAATGTGGTTTTCAGTGACTGAGAGAACATGTTCTAAGGTATATACATATAAAACCAACACCTAGTAGTTATCAAACTTTCTAAGGGGAAAATACATGGGCGGGGAGAACACTGACATTAATATTAATACTTTGCCACTAGCCACGAAATAGAAGTGTTTAAGGATGAAAGCCACAAAGAACATCAGCTTCCCCAAATTTTGTATTTGAGAGGTTCCTCTTCTTCAGCGTATAGGATGGGGCACAAAACCCAAGGGCCAGTAGAAGTTTGGGAGTGAAAAAAAAAAAAAGCTCCAATTTCTCCACAGGCCCAGTTGTGATGGTGATCCCTGCCCTGGGGTGACTATGAATCTGTCCCCAGCGCCTGGCACCGTGAGGATGGGGGTGGGGAAGAAGTACAATGCAGTGCTCAGTGAGTTCCAGCTTACTGCGTCGCTTGGTTTCTGGAATGGTAACTTAAGGCTTGTAGCCTTTACCCTGGTCTGCAACTATCAAAGCAAGCTGGACTTGAATTGATTAGATTCATTCAATGCTGGCAACATGTCCTCTGAAGTACTTGGCCTCCTGTCCCCCCAAAATTCTCTGGGACAGCTATTTTTCTGGTGAAGTGCAAAGGATCATAGTAGAGGAACATGGATAGGGTAGAGAGTATGAAGTTCTAGTAGGCCTTCTTCTGTCTGGGGAGCTCCCCGGGAAATCAGGAAATACTAGTAACCAGCTGCCGGGTCTTGGACACCAGGAGCAGAGAATCGTGGGGAGGGGTAGTGGCCTTCTCTAGGTCTGCCCGTCCCGGCTCCAATACGGGGATCCCACTCCACTGGGCAACCATCCTTACCTGAGGGTTTTCTTAGAATATTCACTCAGCTCACAACCGGCTAGTCTCTCAGGACCCCGGACTTGCGCTCTGCAACCAAAGCCACGCCCCGCAAACACTAACCACGCCCCCTCGTAGAGGCCACGCCCCCAGTAGATGTTAGCGCGGCTCTACTGCAGTCCCAGAGCTTGAGCCCTGGTCACACCCTTCCCGCCTCAGCCACACCCCTTCACCCTTCGCCATGCCTCTAGGCTGTACTGCTATTCACTCCACCTCCCTTCCTCTGCCTGCTGCCAGCCTCATTCTTGCGGTAAAATCAAAACTGCTAACCTAAAAGCCTTGTCTAAAAAGTGGCTTTCCTATTTACACTTTCTGGGTAGCTGATAATGACAGGCCCGTGACAAACTGGTTGGCCCAAGCAAAATGGGAAACCGAATTGGAAAAACAAAGAAAGCTAAAGGGGTAGGGGGGTGGCTAAGAGCCACAGCCTGGCTAGCAGAAAGCCCTGAGTTTATTCTCCTGTCTCCAAACAGCATAATTTGTGATAAGGCACTGGTGATTGAATTGGGAAACAAATACTGAATGTATTTTTATGTCCAATTTACTCATTTCTAAAAAAAAAAAAAACAACTTTGATCTGTGGATCCATGTTTCTTCCAAGCGTTTTTCATATTTTTTAAAAACCAGATTCTTTTAAAGCTAACCTTAAATGTTAAGCAGCTGTGTGGAGTAAGCACAATCCTCTATTGTCTGTTGTCTCTCCCAGATGAGTTTTTCTTGGCTTAGCACCCTCTTGCTGTCTAAGACCTGTCTTGACATGGCCCCACTTACACTAAAACTCAGAGTAGCCTAGTCTCAATTTTTGCCATTCCTGGGGCTTGAATTCAAGGCCTAGGCATTATCCTTAGGCTTTCTCCAGGCTAGCACTCTACTACCACTTGTGCCACAGCACCACTTCGGGCTTTTTCTGTGTATATGATACTGAGAAATCCAACTCTACCACTAGGCCACATTCCTAGCCGAAGAGTAGTCTGTTCTTGTTCTCATTAACAATTCTGAATACACACTCAGTCAGAGATTACGCATCCAGAAATCTTGGAATAGGTACTTCTGCTCCCAGAAGCATTTTCTTTAGCCACTCAACTACTCATTTGTTCAAACTATATTTTTTTTGAATGAAAAAAGTAAGACTAGCCTTAAGGAGTTGGTCGAACTTGGGTTTTGGCAAAGCAAAAAATGACAAGAAAGTAAAAGTGTGGTAAGGGAGTTGATAGGCTAGAAAAGACTTGGTAATCACAGGTCTTGGTGTGATTAATGGGGATATTTTGGGTAAGCCATTGGCAGGCACTTTTGTGGTCCTTCATAAAAATCTTTCTTGTATGTATGCTGTTTAATATGTATAAAAACAGTCTCCTCTACTTTATAAGAATAAAGATGTGCTGCATGTAATTCTTCATAGGGCAACAAAATTTTAGGTTCACAAATTTTTTTCATATATTTTTTATTGTTATTAATAGAAGGGTTACATGATATTTGCCAGAGAGAAGGTGCATTATTCACATACATTGATACCCTTTCACATGTCTTGATCCCCATTTCCCTCCCCCCACCCCCACCCCTCATCTTGTTTTCCCCCCTTCCCTATCCAATTTCAAATAACCAAATATAAATATATCCAATATATCAGGTAACAAAGTGAGATACTGTAACAATATGAGATAACCAAGGGACAGCAAAAGAGATGAGAGATAACATAGTACATTAAGGACAACAATCACTCCTTGTATGGCTTTTGTTTCAATATCCTGGAGGTCTTTTCAATTAATGTCATACTATATGGCCTTTTGTATCAAGGTTTTGCTCTATTGCAAATCTCTGCTAGGAGAGTCCAAGGTTTCTACTGATTATGACAAATGAGGGAAACCATTGAGCCTAAGTTCCTTTGAGTCTGGCTTACTTCACTTAATATGATCTTTTCTAAGTCTTTCCATTTCCTAACAAATGGGGCGATGTCATTCGTTCTGACAGCAGCATAGAATTCCATTGTGTACAAATACCACATCTTGTTCATCTATTCATCAACTGAGGGACATCTAGGTTGGTTCCATATCTTTGCTATGGTAAATAGTGCTGCAATGAACATTGTTGTGCTAGTGGATTTAGTATGTCCTTGTTTCTGGACAATTGGGTAAATGCCTAGTAGTGGAATTGCTGGGTCATAGGGGAGCTCTATGTTTAGTCTTCTGAGGAACTGCCATACTGTTTTCCATAGTGGTTGAATGAGTTTGCACTCCCACCAACAGTGTAGTAGTGATCCCTCCTGGCCACATCCCCTCCTAGGGTCACAATTTTTTTATGATTTTTATTAGCATGCATTAGTGGTAGAGGAAGGTTTCATTTTAACATTCCCATACATACATGCAATGTATCCTGATGAAACCAGTCCCCGCTATCTCACATCCTTATCACCTTCTTTTGTCCTTAAAATAATGTCAACAGGTTTCACAGTTCTGATTCCACGCATGCAAATGAGCTACTTAGATTACCTTCACACTCATTTCTGTCTGCCACTGCCCCTCCCCCTTTCCTGTGGAAGCTATTTTAATTCCCTTCTTTTCCCCTTTCTTTTCATCTTTCCCCTGGAAACAGTGGCAACGTAGTTGAGCTAGAAGGAACACAGAGAAAATAATTTTCAACAAAATAATTTTATTCAGTTCACTCTGACCTTGATAACTCTGCCTTATTTATATGAAATGTTTCACTTGCTCGTCATTTCTTCCCTGAATAATGAACAAACATGAAATAGGACCAGATACAGCTTGGATAAATTACAGTGTTCATCTTTAAAATAGTTACCATATAACTCATCTTTGACAAATGATTTTAGGCAGCTTACAAAAAGTAAAGCCAATACCGAATAAAAAAACCAAAGGAATAAAGGAAAATAGATTTTTTAAAGAGAAAATAAAGCAGTTAGTAAAAAGACATAGTTAGTGATAAACACTTAAATAAACAAACCCAAACTTTATTTCTGAACAAAAAGCAAAATGTCCTGGTTAACAGTGACCGGGAGATTTGACTGTAATGTGTTCATAGCAGGAGAAAAGAATCATCTTATTTTTAGTTCTCATAAAATAAAGATCAAGACATGGTTTGATGGATTTTTAGATATCTTTAGGTAGTTTTACAAAGAAGTTGCACAGAGAACTTGAAAAATAAGACCCTCAAAAAATCAACAACACTATTAATAATTGGAATAATGAGCTAAAGAGAATCTTTTCAGAAGAAGTAAAAATGGCCAATGGGCACATGAAGAAATGCTCAACATCTCTAGCCATAAAGGAAATGCAAATCAAAACAACATTGAGATTCTACTTCACCCCAGAATTATTATATATATATATATATATATATATTTATTTATTTATTTTTGCCAGTCCTGGGCTTGAGCTCAGGGCCTGAGCACTGTCCTTGGACTTTCTCAAGGCTAGAGCTCTGCCACTTGAGCCTCAGCACCACTTCCGGCTTTTTTCTATGTATGTGGTTCCATGCTATTGAACCCAGGTCTTCATGCATGCTAGACAAGCACTTTAACCACTAGGCCAAACTCCCGGCCCTGATTATATATTTTTTAAGAAAGCAAAAACAAGGGCAAATTTGAATGAATTTTGAGAAGTCTAGTTTTTCTTGATTTTTATTGCTAAGAAAAAGTCCTGAATCCTCATGAGGATGTTGTAAAGCAAGAAATAACTGTCCCACAGAATTCTATACAGTTCATTTCAGAGTAAATTATTGTTATCATCAAAAGCACAATGCATTACAAACTCTCCAACTTCCTTGTTTAACTGAGTACACAAGTTGTAGAGTGGCATACACTGGCTTAATTCCGTGTAGCATTTAGATCACTATTTTTTCCATTTCAACTCTGAACCACTCATATTAGCTGCTGGAATAGACAGTGTTGTGAAATTTTTTTCTTTTTTTTGCCAGTCCTGGACTTGAGTTCAGGGCCTGAGCCCTGTCCTGAACTTTCTCAAGGCTAGAGCTCTACCACTTGAGCCTCAGCACCACTTCCAGCTGTTTTCTATGTATATGGTACCAAGGCATGAAACCCAGGTTTTTGTGCCTGCTGGGCAAGCACTCTACCACTAGGCCAAACTCTTGGCCCCCAGCCTTGTGAAATTCTGTGACTGAATCTAAGATTGGAAGAATAAAGTTCTATGGATTAATAATGCCTGTCAAGAATAGATGACTGGCTGCAGGATAGCGTCTCTGATTTGCATAAATGTAGACCCTGTATGAAGTAATTTAAAGTCCTTCAAAAGCATTTATTATTACAATAAGATAGTTCAGAGTCACTGTTATTAACCAAAATATTAGGCTAGAAAATTTGAGCTGTTGAAAAATTCATGTTTTGTGTGTCAATCAGGAGAAAAATAATTATTTAATGTTCTGTTACAAGAAAAGCAGTATCTAACCAAAGTCATACATGGTCTACTGACCCCGCCTCTCTTCAAAAAGGCTGGCAAAGGAAATTCATATGGCAGGGCTAAACACATTTGCGCAAATTCCAAGAGTTAGCCAAATTAGTGATTAAAGACCAAAAATCCTACCACCTACCTCAATGTGTAGCTAAGAATTTTAGCCCAAGAAAACAAATATTATGTCTGAAGATCATGGAAAAACTCCGATATAATGCTCCAGAAGCAGTGTAAATCATTAAACATCTGGGAAAAATACCAAAATTTTTAATATAGTCATGCCTTTACTGTATGTGACTTGTTATGACTTACTAATGGATGTTCATGCATAAAATGTGACAAACATGATACTTAGGCAGTCTGTATAAGAAACCATTCTTTAATCCTCACTACAGGAACATAATGTTTGAAAAATTACATTCACTCGGTTTATATGAGTTAATTTTTATTTTTAAGCAGCAGTGATTAACTTTCCCTGAAGTAAAAATAATGCTACCCTGTGCAAAACAAAAAAAAATCAAAGTTCATTGTTGTAGTTACACTAGTAGTTAACCTACAAAATTTTGATCAGTCTTTTGAATGAGCTAGACACATAAGTTATTTTCATCTTAAATTGGCATAGAATAAAAGGATAGAGACAAAAATATTTTTAAAAACCTAAGTTTTACCAGGTGCCAGTGGCTCATGCCTGTAATTGTAGCTATTCAGGAGGCTGAGATCTGAGGATAGCAGTTCAAAGCCAGTCCGGGCACAAAAGATGGTGAGATTATTATTTCCAGTTAACCACCAGAAAACCAGATGTGGCACTGTGGCTCAAGTAGTACAGTGCTAGCCTTGAGCTGAAGAGCTCAGGGACAGTAACCAAGCCCAGAGTTCATGCCCCGTAACTGACACAAAATTAAAAAAAATAAAATAAAAACCTAAGTTTCTTTGTTTATGCTGAAAGTTCAATTATTTCTTTCTGGCCAGGAATGATTAGAAAATGTAACAGAATCAAGACACTTCATTATGAATTGTTTTGGGCTTCCTGAAGCTCCAGTTTATGATTACCATGAGCAGACAATTCAATCATAGTCAAATATTCATAGCAATGTGGTACCAGGGGTTCTCACATATAATTCTACAGAACTGGATATAAATACAAATGAGCCAAAGTCAGCATAAATAATAGAGATACAGCCACTTGGAAAACAGTATGGAGAGTCTTCAAAACGAAACTTAGACCTACCATATGATACAATTATTCTTCTCCTAAACATGTCTGTGAGGTAAGTCAAGAGACATACCTGCATATCCGTGCTTATTATAGTACTAACAAATTAGGTGCCCCTCAGCTTATGAGTGGATAAAGAAAATATTGTGCATGTACACAAGGAAATATCGTACATTCATTAAAAGAATGAAAACATGCCACTTGCAGGGAAACACATGAAACTGGATATGATCATATTAAGTGAAATAAGCTAGACTCAAAAAGGCAAGTATCATGCTTTCATATATACACACTAGATCTAAATACAAATATGTGTATATACATATATGTATGTATATAGAGACAAGGTCTCATTATGGAGTCTCAGATGATCTTATACTAGACAACCTGCTGCAATTTCCTGAGTGCTGGGATATATTTTAATGGTGACTCATTAGATTCTGTGGTATAGAAACATTTCCTTTAGAGTAAGGAAAGAGGCAGCATCCTCTTCTGGTAGTGCCACAATGGAACAACACAAGGAAAACAATCCAGGTATCCAGATGCACACTTGCAATCCCAGCATTCTGGAGGTTGAGGCAGGAGAATCAATAATTCAAGGTCAGCCCGGGTTACATAGAAAATTCCAGGCCAGTTAGGACTCCATAGTGAGACCTTGTCTCAGAATCAGCTAAATGAGAGGAAACAATAAAAGCAACAATAATGAGGCTATGTTGAGAAGTAGAGAGGAAGTATATGAATGGGAGAGGGAAAGGCATTGATAGAGATACATTGTATATATGAGTGGAAATGTCACAAAGCACACCTTCCACTACAACTAATGTATGTTAGTGAAAATGTACAAAACAGACTAGGCATGATGTTGAAAAGGCAAGGAAAATATAGATGACATGAAGCATCGCATTGCCTTTGGAAAAAATGCACGAGAATGATTATACAATGAATTGAAAACTGGGATGAAGGAGAGTGATGGAGGGGTGAATTTGATTGGGGTTCATTTTATGCATGGATAGAATGCCACAAGTTGAACCCTTCTTTTACAATGAATATATACTAGCAAAAATATTTTGAACAGTGAAATGAAAAGTGAACTGACAAAGGATGTACACACAAATTCATGCACAAAAATGAGAACAATGAATACTTCAGTTAGGATAAAGGGATAAAGATAATTTTATCCTCATAACATTTATAAAAAATACACATATCCTTTCAACATACGGTTGAAATTCAGCCCGGGCACTAAAGTTCATGAGACTCTTTTTAAAATTTATATATATATATATTTATTGTAATTAATAAAAGGGTTACATGATATTTGCCATGATATTTGTGAGAAACTGTAACAATATGAGATACCCAAGGGACAGCAAAGGAGATGAGGGATAACATAGTACATTAAGGACAACAATCATTCATTATATGGCTTTTGTTTCAATATCTTGGAGGTCCTTTCAATTAGCTTCATACTATATGGCCTTATGTATCAAGGTTTTGCTCTATTGCAGATCTCTGCTAGTAGAGCCGAGACTCTTATCTCCAATTACCTGCCAGAAAACTGGAAGTAGTGATGTGGCTCAAAGCGTAGGGCACTAGCCTTGAGCTGAAGAGTTCAAGCCCCAGAACTGACCAAGAAAATAAAAGTTCAACTATACTATAGAACAGAGGAGCAAAATCAATGCAAGATTTATACCCTGATGTTCCATTTGTTTTGCCAAAGCATGAGATCAGAAGACCAATACTATCTGGTAATAAAAAATGCATGCAGACACATCTTTTTGGAAAAAATTTTAGATGCATTCATATCTGTTTGTCATACCCTTTGACCCCATAATTTAAGTTTATAACGTGTATTAATAGAAATTATTAAGCCAAGCACAGTGGCTCATGCCTGTAATACTAGCTGCTCAGGAAGCTGAGATCTGAGGATGACAGTTCAAAGCCATCCCAGGCACTAAAGACCATGAGACTCTCATCTCCAATTAACCACCAGAAAACTGGAAGTTGCTTTATGGCACAAGGGATAGGGTAGAAATGAGTGAAAAATTGTTAGGCTATAAAATATGTATGATGATTTGTTTATTATTATGAAAAAAGAAATGTGATTAAAAGCATTGTCAGATTCACAATGTATGAACTATTAGTTATATTACCGAATATTTAATGAGGTAGAAATATATCATTATGCTAAAGTAAGCAGATGACAAAACTATAAGCATATGCACACACTTTTTTATTAGTGTATATTGATTATATAAAGGGGTTTAGTTTGGGCAGTTCCGTATATACATATATTTTGACCATATTTAACCTTATCACTTTTATCAGTTTTTTTATTAGAGAATTTATTAACGTTGATTTTTACATCATATTTTAAATGACAAGTTTAACAAACAAGTGTTCAAGGAGGGAATCTCTACTTACAATCACTGGGACTTAGTATTTAGAACTTAATCAAAATTAGGCTAAGGTTTTGTATGTCATAGAAACATATTAATTTATGAAATAAAACATTATGTCTATAGAGTCATAGGTTTTTACTTTTACCAGTTTTTAAAATCTAATCACATTTAAAATTTATCTTTAAGTACTATACAAAGAGGATTTCGCTCAACATGCTGGCTTATGAGTACAATGAATCTTACCCTAAGTTTTGTTTTCAAGAAGAAATGTAACTGCATTTACACACCTACACACAATAGAAAACACAGGTTAAAAGAGATATGTCCCGGGGCCGGGAGTTTGGCCTAGTGGTTAAAGTGCTTGCCTAGCATGCACGAAGACCCGGGTTCAATTCCTCGGTACTCCACATACATAGCAAAAAGCTGGAAGTGGTGCTGAGGCTCAAGTGGTAGAGCTCTAGCCTTGAGAAAGTCCAAGGACAGTGCTCAAGCCCTGAGCCCAAGCCCAGGACTGGCAAAAAAAAAAGAGATATGTCCCAAGTATGTGGAAAACAATAATATTGGTCATTGATACTGGAGGAAAAAGTTATTTTCTACTTTTCTCGTTTTGCTTCTGTTTTCTAGAAGGAATTTCTTGGCATTAGAAACTGAGAAAGCACAATTCCAAGATTTTCTCCTTTTCTTTCAACAAATTTGTATTAGTATACGTTATATATCCCAATCAATTTCACTTCAACAATCACTTTTTCATAACTGATCTATACTAAAGCTCAATATTTACATTATCTTTAAGTCATATAAATAGTGAAGGAGAGAAATTCAATATTTTTCTGAAATGTAAAGCTAAAGGAATGCTTTAGGAAAAGAAACAGATTTCTTTATTTCTAACATGGCTGTGTTCTTTCATGCATATAACGCTTGGTTAAATCTCTATGTGTACTGACCTTTTCTTCCCAGGATAACTTCATCTAATTGGACTTGTTTTTTCAGAGACAGATGAGTAAACTCTTCCTTTTAGGAAATTTCCATTGCACCTAATAGTGACATTGCTAAGATGGCTGGGATCACTTGGTTGCCTCTCTTTCTTTGGGACAGCTTTTCCTGTTCTCTTCACGTGGATTTCGATATGAGAATTGGTCATATCCATTAGAATGCCAGCTTTCCTTGAAAGGAAAAAAAATAACACAGCTCTCAACAGTGTCTTTGTTGATATCTTCTTATGAAGAGATTCCACTTTAAGAATCCAAATTTCTTATTTCACACCAGAGTCACCCAATCTAATATTTCCATGCTTTTTGAGGAATGAGTTAAAATTGGAGGACTGAATTCATGAAGAGGCAGGGAGTGTGGCCTCATGTGCAGTGCTTGCCACAAAGACCCTGGTTCGATTCCTCAGTACCACATCCATAAAAAAGTTGGAAATGGTGCTGTGGCCCATGTGGTAGAGCACTAGCCTTGAGGAAAGCCCAAGAACAGTGCTCAGGCCCTGAGTGGGAAAAGAAAAGAGAGAGAGAGAGAGAGGACATTCTTGGCATGGAGCTCTGGGGCTTCTGTTGGCATCATCATTGATGGGATGCTGAGCAGACGAATGTCTTTTACACTCATTATCTTAAATGTCAGAACATCTGTGTATTTTGTTTCGACTTCAATTTGGACCATGAGGACTTAGGGACGCAGTAAGGCTCAGAGGGGTTAGATAGGGTTTCAACGTGAGCCAGGCTGGGAAAGCCCAGCCCTTCCATGCACGCCACTGCAGCCAGTGATTCCAACACTAGGTCCATAGTCATCCATACCTAATGGCTACCCTACGGAGTAGCACAGGTGAAAAATATTTCCATCATCCTAGAATGTTCTATTGGGCAGCACTACTACATAGACTTTACTCCCAAACAACTGCAGAAACAGTGGTAGAGGATATAGTGTGTGTGTGTGTGTGTGTGTGTGTGTGTGTGTGTGTGTGTGTATGAATCAGAGGAAGAAACAGGTAAAGTTTGGAACAAAAACAACCAATCTGTAGATTTCCATAAATAACTGGCCCCAAGGCAGGCTACTTCAAGTATTGGCTGAAATAATGAAAGTTAAATATTACGCTTTTTAGATGGTACTTCAATTGCTTTTCTGATATCATAATCAGACCATATTATGGCTAAAGAAGCTTGAAGTAGAACATGGATTCTCCTCTCTTTTGTTTGCTGCCCCCCTCAATCTGGCCTATAGAGGGTTTAAGTCAGGGACCCATGTACCCCCTCACCTTTCTCACCCACAGATAACACAATACTTGAGCCACTTCTCCAGTCCTGTCTTTCTTTCTTTGCCTTGTGTTTTCTTCTCTGAGTTAATGTCATCCTAACAGCAAAAGAACTAGGGGAGGAGTAATGGTACATCTGCTAGTTTCCTTGCCTCTCATGCAAGGTGGTGGGTTCAATCACCAGGAGTGGAAATAGAAAAAGGAGAAAAATAATCACTCTGAAAAAAATAGCCCCTAAGAACACTGTGGAGAGAGTTTACAGGCTGAGAATGGTTAACAAGGAGTCTGTAAGGGAAAATGCTGAAGGCAAGAAGATGTTGGCTCTTGGCAGGATGCCCTATGGGGAGGGGGAAGGATGTGTTGCTCTTGCTGCCAGACCGTATGAGTCCAGCAACACTGCTGTCATGGGGATGAGTAATGGGGTTACTCAATGAATCAGGGTATACTTAAGATGCATCTCAAGTACGAGCTGGATTTCACATGGACTGCCATCTGCATTCTGCCTTGCATACACTTTTCCCATGGGAAAGGGATCCAACCACGCAAGGCAAGATGGGATTGAAAGTATACACCGAGTGGGCTTCCTTTTGCGAGTGGTGGACAGACTTCAACTAAGTAGCAAAGAAAAAAAAAGCCAGAAGTGGATCTGTTGCTCCAGTGGTAGAGTGCTGGCTTTGAGCAACAAGGCTCATGGACAGTGCTAGGCCTTAAGGTCAAGCCCCAGGATCAGCACCAAACAAAATAAACTTTCAGAGGACTTTGGCTGGAAATATGAGCTGAGTACATTCTAAAGGGTGCCCGTTGTGATCTGAATGGTATTCCCTTGCAGTTCATATGCTGAAGTCCCAATGCCTAGTACCTCCTTATAATGTGATTATATCTATTTTGGATTTGTGTGTGTGCATGTGTGCACCACTACTGGGGCTTGAATACCAGACCTGGGAGCGCTCTCTCTCTCTCTCTCTCTCTCTCTCTCTCTCTCTCTCTCTCAAAATTATTATCGAGATAATGTATAGAGGGGTTACAGTTACATACGCCAGATAGTAAATGTATATCTTCTCACACATTGATACTCATGTTTTTGTCCCCATTTCCCTCCCCTCTCTCCCTCCCAATCATCTTTTCCCCCCTCCCTTTCCTATTTCAAATGAACACATAAACCTATGTACAATATATGAGGTAACAAAGTCATACAGTAACAATATGAGAGTGACCAAAGGGCAACAAAGAAGAAATAACATAGTACATTAAGAACAACAATCACTCAAAATATCTTGTTTCCATATCCTAAAGACCCTTTCATTTAGTCTCCTCCTATATGACCTTATGTACCTAGGTTTTGTGCTATTGTAATACTCTGGTAGGAGAGTCCCAGATGTGTACTAATTATTACAAATGAGGGAAACCATTGAACCTGTGTTCCTTTGAGTCTGGCTTACTTTACTTAATATGATTTTTTCCAAGTCTTTTCGTTTCCTTACAAATGGGGCCATGTCATTCTTTCTGATGGCAGCATAGAATTCCATTGTGTACAAATACCACATCTTGTTGATCCACTCATCAACTGAGGGGCATCTGGGTTGGTTCCATATCTTTGCTATGGTAAATAGTGCTGTAATGAACATCGTTGTGTTCATGGGTTTAGTATGTCCTTGTTTCTGGACTTTTGGGTAAATGCTAAAGAGTGGGTCTGCTGGATCATAGGGGAGCTCTATGTTTAGTCTTTTGAGGAAATGCCATACTGCTTTCCATAGTGGTTGAACGAGTTTACACTCCCAACAGTGTAGTAGCAATGGGAGCTGTCTCTTGGCTTTTTTTCCCCTCAAGGCTGACACTCTACCATCTGAGCCACAGCTCTACTTCTGACCGTTTCTTCCCCTCTGGCTGATTAGATAAATCTCATGGACTTTCTTGCCCAGTCTAGCTTTGAACCATGATCCTTAGAATTCAGCTTTCCAAGAAGTTAGAATTACAGAGGTGAGCCACAAGTGTCCAGCTTCATCTAACCTTTGAGTGATCCTTACAAAAAGATCTACCAATTAACTGTAGGCATCACCAGTTAAACAGAGCTTATTTATTTCTTGAGGATGCCTCTGAATATATAGTGAATACCTGCAGCACAACCTTGATCATTCAAGAAAGAGAATATCAGGTTGGAGCTGTTCACGAAAGGTGGAGCTATGTATAAGATGAGACACTGGGGACCATGGCTGGATGCTTCTCAATTCACAGATATGGAGTCACTACCTGTTGAGTGGAGAACTAAGCCCAGGGCAAGCTGGGTAGTAGAGCAAGGTTGGAGCTGTACTGCTGGAAGCAGAGCCCAGGGAACATGGAAAATGACGCAGGATACAGGTACTTGAAGCGGTCTCCCAAGTTTCCACAGGAGCACCTGGAATGCAGAGCCTCTGGGTGCCTGCCACCAAGGAACCACTAACAGCACATGGAAACCACAGAAGGCTCTGGCCAAGGAAAGGCCTAGGTCTTTTCTTATCTGACTCCCCTGCCACATACTCCCTTTCCCACTTATACAAGAGGGAGAACGGGCATGAGGGAGGGTAGGCATGCAGGATGGAGGGCAAAGGGCTGACACTCAGTGTCCCTGCTTGGATGGAACAGCTGGAAGGAGAACAGCTGCAGGTTGGAGGGAGGAGGACAGTATATTAGACTGGCCTGGTTGATGTAGTAGCCAGAAGTGACAGGCAGGTTTCACCACATGTTCCAGATGCTGTCAGCAGGGGAGTAAGAGAGAGAGAGAGAGAGCTGTCAGGGCAGCCAAAGAGAAATGGTGTGAGTAAATAAGCATCTTTTTTCATTGTGGTTTACACAGCCAGTCTCTGGAGTGAAGTGACATTCAGGACCAGGTGCCAGCAAATCTCAGCATGATGGATGGCTAAATCCAATCTGACACCTGCTTTTATATGGCTCCTAGGATAACAAGTTAATAGATTTTAAATAATTTGAAAATCAAAAAGATTTGTGGGACTTGTTACCCGAATTTCCCATTTTAGTCTCCATATTAAGTTTTTTTGAAATACTGCCTTACAAACATATATCTAGTGTCTTTTTTGCCAGTGCTGGGGCTTGAACTCAGAGCCTGAGCACCGTCTTTAAGCTTTCTCAAGGCTAGAGCTCTACCACTTGAATTACAGGACCACTTACAGCTTTTTCTATGTATGCAATACTGAGGAATTGAACCAGGGTCTTCATGCATGCTAGCCAAGCACTCTCACCACTAAGTTAAACTCCCAGCCCTGTATCTAGTGTCTTTTTTTTTTGCTAGTGGTGGGCTTAGGCTCAGGGCATGAACACTGTCCTTGGGTTTTCTCAAGGCTATAGCTCTACAACTTGAGCCATAGCACCACTTCTGGCTTTTATATATGTATGTAGGACAGAGGAATTGAACACCGGTCTTCATGCATGCTAGGCAAGCACTCTTCCACTAGGCCAAACTCCCAGCCCAGTAACATGGGTTGTCTTATGTCTAATTTCCTGCTAGCAATGCAGATGCCACATACTTTTAGAGGATGACATTTTTACCATCTGGTTCTTTTGGAAAATCTTGTTGACCCCTATAGAAATACCATGGTTTCTGATCCTAAAGGAACTCAGTATGGCTTGCAAGGGCACAGGGCATAAAAATAATTTCAACAAATTATTGTGAGTCTTTGAATTTGTTTTGCCAGTTCTGAGGCTTGAACTCAGGGCCTGGGCCCTGTCCCTGAGCCTCTCTGTGCTCAGGGCTAGTGCTCTACTACTGGAGCCAGAGAGCCACTTTTTCTGAGTTTACTGGAGATAAGAGTCTCATGAACTTTTCTGCCTGTGATTGGCTTTGAACCGCAATCCTTAGATATACTCCTTAGTAGCTAGGGTTACAGGTATGAACCACAATCTGGCTCTTTTTTTGTAGATTTATGGCTGCAATGACTTCTTATTCCATGAAAAGCTAAGCATCCACCAATTTACTAATAAATGAAATTATTGCAGTGTATGTGAAATACTTTGGAGGATACAGAAAAAACTATGAATATGGCATATTATTAAAGTGTATGGAATTCCCATTTTGAGTCTCTTTGTAGTAATTAGAATAAGCTTTGTAGTTTATAGAGCCAAGTGCAAGATGCAAATAAAGGGCTTCTTCCTCAAAACTCATTAAGAATTTTGAGTATTAAACCAACGTCTTAAGGGTGGAGACTCATGTGATTTCACAGGACTCAAGAAATTAGTGTAGGTAGAAATTATACAAAGATGTTCTAAATGTGAAAGAAATAAGGCAATTTCCTAGAAATTGTCAATAGATATATTTGGGTGTGATATGGACTCTTACTATGTTACTCGGGGTGGTCCTGAACTCCTGGGCTCATGTGATTTTCCTACCTCAGCCTCTCAAGTAACTGGAAATACAGCCATGCACTATTGCACCCAGCTGCATATCTTGGTAGCAAATGATCTTCTTGTAATCTGTTCATTTTTCTTAAAAGTAGACCACAAGATGAATGAGAAAACGTGGTGGTAGAAAGATCTTTTTATTAGCTTATATTATACAAGGTGGGGGAATTCATTGTTATAGCTCCACATTCTGTACTGTATTCTAATCAAGCTCACCCCCTCTATCCTATTCCCTGCCCCCATTTTTCCCTCAAATAGCATCTTCAGCACTTTCCTTTGCTTCATTTTCATAACTGCAAATAATCTACTTCGATAGAACTTAACCTCCTTTAGAAAGCTGTGATTTTGTATAGGTCATGCTACCGGAGAGTTGCTTAGGACTTGGATGAAACACAGAAACAAAATGCTTTCAACTATTTACTGAAAGACACCAAGTCTACTACAACGATGTCAAAAAAAATTTAGAAGTCTTGCAAGTAGTTTCTATAGACTATAATCTAAGTTTAAAGTCTCATCCATTTCCTTGGCAAACTGGGTACTTTATCTACTTAGTTGATTTATATATTGACTTCAGATAATTTGCTCTTTTCAGCTAAAGAGGAGTGTATGTAACTCTACTACTTTCAATCTAAGTTAGATGGTGATGGATGTATAATGGGATTTTTTTCTCTGCTGATTTAAAAATGAATCTTGAGATCTACAAGGAGTAACATGCTTGTATATCAACAGTAAGGTAAGGGGATTAATGGCTTTGTGCCTATAATACAGCAATCCATCTCCCACCATTTAATTTCCAGAGCTGGATTCTTATCACTCATTGGAAACAATTGGCATGTCTAGTCCCACTGATGAGAAATGGGACACTTAGATTATTAGCATACACTCAAAATCCTTTTGTTTCTTACTGGTGACTTGCTTCAAGCAGCCACTTGTTTATGTTTAGCAAAAATCATCAGATCCACCTGCATGAAACATCTTTGAATTGTAGAATTTTAATTGGGCTAATAGCATTGTTATTTATTACATCAAAACCTGTTTTGTGCAAATGTTGGGAAGATGCACTTGGAAGATAAGAAGTCACCTTAGGTGTACATATTAGAAGTAAGTCAATTGGTGTCCTCCAAGTCCTTAATTAACTACTAAACCTTTACAAGAATGCTTCATATTACTTCCTGTTTTAGCACCAATTTTCTTTCCTTGTATTTATAGCTCCTATAAATATATTGTTTTCTTAGTTTTTCTGCTATAATTAGTCTGAATATTTGTGCCTGGGTAAGAGAACTGTTAGTAAGTATTCTTTCTCTTCTTCCCTGTCATGTTTCTTACTGTAGCCTCTATTCAACTGAATTCTCACCAGGTATTTCAGAGAAAACTTTATAAGCAATAGAATGTTAGCCCCATTTCCTCCATCCATCCATTTCACAATCACTGAGTGCCAATGGGCCACCATTCAGGAGCTCACAGCACAGGACAGACTTGTACCTTGTCCTCATGTCCCGGGGCCCAGAGAACTCTTCTGTCTTGCAGGTGGACAAACAGTATGATGGTCTTCCTGATGATCCTGCAGCTGATTAGCAAGTGATACAATTAAAGAGGGTGTTCTTTGTTTAGATACCATTAAGTTAAAAAAGCAGCAAGGATTAGAGTGAACCTTCCCCACACCCAAACAAAGACTTTGGATAAGCCACATGAAATCTAGCAGCCCTGTGCCCTTCCCACGTCTGGGATCAATTTTCAGAACATGGAACTATAGGCATTATTGTTGGGATCACAGGCACACAACAGTGTTCAGTTTCCCTCTGGTGACATGGTATCTTGTGGGCTTTCCTGACGGTTCTAGGTATCAACTCATACCTGTAATCTTTGCTACTTGTGAGGCTAAAAACAGGAGGATTCCAGTTTGGAGCCAGCACAGGCAGAAAAGTTCTGGATCTATTGTTGGATGAAGGGGTACATGTCTATTTTTCCAAGCTACACACAATGTGCAAAGTTTAGGATCATTGTACCAGGAGAGCCTGAGCAGAAATATCTACAAGACTGTCTCCATGGAAAGGAAGCTGTATAAGTGATCCCAGAGATGAGTGGAAGCCTGAAGGAGGGGATAGAAGCTCAGGCGGGCACTGGGTGGGAAGTAAGACTGTATCTTAAAAATAACAGGTAAAAACTAGGGCTGGAAGCATTGTTCAGTGCTGTGCCAGCCTAGGAAGTATGAGGACCTGAGCTCAAACCCCATTGTATCACCAAAATCAAGGACAAAGGGTGTGGTGGCACGCAATTATAATGCCAACACTCTGGAGGTTGAGGCATGTTCCAGGTCAACAACAGCTACCTACTGAATCCCTATCTCAAAAAAGGGTTTGTGTGTGTGTGTGGGGAAAGGGGCACTAAAGCTTGCCCAATATAACTTATGTTTCTTGATCTATGGCATTCTTTCTTTACAAGACCACAATGTTCCAATCAGCAAAGGTGGAATAAGCTGAAAGTTCTTGAGTATAAATGTGGCTTCTTTGGAAAACTTCAGTTTACAGGTGTCAGGGGACATTATATCCACAAGACATCACTGCATGCTCATGTTAATCCCTTGGATGGGATGACAACTTGTCCATTTCCTTTTCTAGTCAGAATTGATTAGAAAGAAACCTTTAGGCCTTTACACCCAGGGAAGAGGAAGAAGTATAATAGCATTATACTATTTTTATTTTGATTAATTGACAAGTGAAATATAAGTCTCGTGGAAAGGAACTTTGGGATGAATGTTCACAAAAACATACATTGAATAAACAAGACAGTATTTCCAAGAATGAATTGTTTTGAGAACTCTATAAAGATATACAATTAAAAGTATTAAAAAAGAAAAGAAATACAAAGCCAACGTAAATGTATGATCATCAGCTTTTTCTTAGAGTCATAAAATATATGATTGTAAAACACACAATTTTTTGGTACGACGTTTGAAAACAAATGCTAAAGAGGTACAAGGTTTTCTTACATGCGCCTGACTGTGTCCAGGGAACATGTGGCAAGGGAGAGGTGGGTTTAGTGCTTTATCTATGACTGGAATGAGGTATAGCATTTAGAGGGTACCTAAGAGATGAACAAAGTGGTCCAAAGCTCAGGAGAGTCCCATTCAGAATGCCCAAAGTACTTCCATCAATGCAGTCCAGTCCAAGCTGCTTCTTATGCTTCATTTAAATTTCAGGGCTGTATCTTGAAGATAGGTGGTTTTTTCCCCTATTTCCAGGGATGGAACCTCCAGCTTCAGATTTGCTAGGCAAGCATTCTTCTCCTGAGCTACGCTCCCAGGCCTACTTTTTCTTTTAGAGCACTTGACATTCCTGTCTCCTCAGTGTACTTATTTCATTACTTATTATCTTCCATCTCCACCCTCTTAGAAAGCATATCAGGAGAAAAGGGACTTTGCTTTGTTTAACAGCTATATCCTCACTCCCTAATGGAAAAAAACATGAAAATTATGTTTAAACATAATTGAGGCTTTAGATGTAAAGAACAAAGTATGAAATGACCCTGTACCTGGCTTTTTGCTTTTTGCTATGCCAGAAATGCTATTTCGTACTTGTTTTCATACAGTTCATATAAAGAAATATTAATTGTATTGAACTTAGTAAAATATTGCCAGCACTAATGTCAGTATTTCAAAATAATTTTAGGTAACTTTATTAATTTATATTTAATTGAAAATACATGTAAGAACAATTCTAGCAGTATATAAATGTAGGTATAAAATATAGATATGAATTAAATAATTTCATTAAATAATATTTTGTAGAAAGGGCATTGCGCTACACATAATATTTGTAATCTTTTCCTTCAAAAGTATTTTTAGATTTCACTTGTGTTTCTTTTGTAAGTGGATGCAGCTCTAGGTCAGTGGTATTCACCAAAGGGTGATTTTGTACTATGTGGATATATCTGCAATGCCTGGAGACTATTAATAGTCACAACAGGGGTTGTGATGCTAGCATCCACCAGTCAGAGGCCGTACTGCTTGTGTCGTCCACTGCTCAGAAAAGGCTCCAATCACAAAACATGTTCTGGCCCCAAATGTCAATAGTGTCAACTGGAGAAATGATGTAGACTACTATTTGCAAGAAAAAAAAATAAAGATGATGTTTAGGGTAATGAAACTTCCTATCTTTACTATTATATAAAATAAGACCAAATACTTAGCTACACAAACTGGCACTTTGAGGGGAAGCCTACCTATCTGCAAGTCTGGTCTCAGGATGAAGGCAGGATTGAGTTGGCAGGGGAAAGGCTTGGAAAGTCTCTTAACTGTGGGTTCTGCAGGGTAAGGAGTAGTGATCTGGGAGTGGCAGACTTATCAACTGAAGGAATAGGAAGTTTCCAGATTGTCCAGTGACTTCTGGGGGGTAGAGCGGGGTAAGCAGAACGCAAAGGCTGTGGCTTTAGGAGGCAGAGCCCTGCCTCTCAGGAGCCAGGGGCCAGCAGCGTGGATGAGCTCAGGGGCAAGTGGTCCCAGTGGGTTGCTGGGACGGTCAGGAGGAATGGTGGCCGGCAGGCAGCTCAGCACTTGCTTGCAATTCTGCGGCTGAGGCTATGAAACCCAGCCCAGAGCAGGTCGGGCAGCAGGCTGGGCAGCCTGAGGGAAAGCTGCAGCTCTCCCTCTCTGTCATCCTGGTGGCGTCGGTATTTCCATTCAGTGGCCCGGGCTTGGGCTTAAAGGGTTGGATCACTCCTTTTCTGATGACAGGTGTGAAGGCAGATGGTCGAGGTGCAGGACTCTGCGTACTTCTCTTGGGGTGCAGAACCTCAAACCAGGGAGGGTTGTCGAACTTCCTTTGGCCCTGTTGCATTGGCTCTCCTTGGAACAGGCACTCAGCCTCTCCTAGTGGGGTGGGTGGCTGGTATGATGCACTTGGACTTAGATCTGGCCTCTCATCGGGCTCCGGGTCTGGTGAAAGAACTTGAGGGGACCAAATCCTGTGCTCTAGGTAATGGTTGTATTCGCCACCGGGATAATCAGGCCTCACTGGGAGCCAGAGAGACAGCCTGCGAGGCAAGCGGCTTGGAGCAGGTGTGGCATTTGCCCTGGGGACTCTGTTGTGGTCAGGGTCAGGAAGCATACGTGGACTGCGCACCCTGAGACCCGGGTACCGATGGGTATTCATGGGCCTCCCAGCATGGTGCTTCTGGACAAAGCGCTGCACGGTGGCCTTGCGTGTAGCCAGGTAGGTGCTTAGGCACCTGTCCAGGTAAATGCCTATAGAGCTATTCATGATTGCATTACGACATATGCGCTTAGGCCTCAGAGAATGGTACTTCTGGACAAAGGGCCGCATTGTGGTCTTGCGTGTAGCCAGGTAGGTGCTCAGGCACCTATCCAGGTAGTTGCTGATAAGCTCACCACGGCGGGCTGGGCTGAGCTTCACAGAGTTGTGCTTTTGGGCTGAGGGCTGCAGCATGGCCTTGCGTGTGTGCAGGTAGCTGCTTAGGTACTTGCCTAGGTAGGTGCCCTGGAAGGTGGCCAAGAAAGTGCTTCGAGGGGTTCGCCTAGGCCTCCGAGAACGAGTCTTCGAGGCCCTGGGCTGCACAGCAGCATCCTTACTCGGGCTCAGATAACTGCTCAGGAAGCTACCCATGAGAGCACTGAGCTAGGGGGTCCGGAGACCTCGAGTGGCTGATCTTGTTCTTGATGTCAATGGACTGCTAGCAGAGAAGCGCTCAGGACTCTAGGGGTATCGGGCCTCAGGGGAGTACAAAATGCACACGTCACAGGTGCCCCTTTGTTCTCAGGCTATTGCATGGGCCAGGGACCTGTACAGGGTCAGGAAGACACAGTACGAGGCACAGTGGCAGCTGGGGTGCCTCAAGCTACCTGGACGACAAGGACAGCTCCAACTTCTTCCTTTCCCATTGCTGGTCTCAGACACTTAGCTCCTGGCCGAGGAGCCTGGCACTTGCCTCTACTTTTGTATCAGACACTGAAAGGGAGAAAATATGAGAACTTTTGCAGAAAGCTATTGACAGAGGGTGCTTTCTTTCATCATTGTAAAACTGAGCATAGTACACTTGGCTGCTCTTTTATGGGAAAACAAATAGCTAATTTACTCTTTTCAGTAAAAGTGATTGATGTGTCTCATTCTTGTAGGATGGATGTTAATGCCACACTTTGCAATTTAGCTGTTAAGGGAATGAAAAAGCCATCCAGGATTTACATTTAGCACTGGTGTTGTTGATTTTTACATGGACTCTCGTATAATTTCCAGCCTTCATACATTCATATACAGATGGTGTGGATGGTTACCTTTCCCAATATTAATAACATTACTCTCATTTCTTGCAGTAGAGTGAGGCACATTTTCTGCTAACAGTTGAAAATGCATACCATCAAAAACCAAAGTATCCAAATGCTGCAGGGTAACTGGAGTACTCATATTTGGAGATCTGTTCATGGTGGTAGTCATAATATTTTCTTGAGAACATTCCCTTCAAAATCATGAGTTTAAGGGCTGTCCTGAATGTTACAAGTGTAACAGTGCTGAAGGGGGAACCCTGCAACACAGGCAAGAGGGGGGAAGGGATTCAGTTTAGATCTGAAGTAGAAAGTTGAATGGTGGAAGGTATCTAAAAGAGCTTTAGGAAGCAAGGGAAGGTCTGAGTTCAGAGGGGCCTAGAGTTTTGGGAGGTGGGGTTGGGTCACTCAGCAGTGGAGGGGAATGAGATCCTCAACATTCTTTTTGATGAAGTTGGTTTTTGGCCAGTTCTAATAATGAAGGATCTCCATGTAAGTGATTTTGAAAACATATTCCTATGGTATAATCTTCCTCTTAAGACAGATTTCAGGACAGAAGTGACTTTTCTTACATATCTGAGGTATCTTTTAGTATAGTAATGGCACCACAGTGAAATGTCTAATGCCACTGAGTATTAACTTCTTAGTAGTTATTTTTCTTTCCAGGGTCTATCAGAATCCACATCCTTTTGGCAATATTAGCCCCTGGATATCATCCTAGTTTGTAGTTAAGAGGCCTGTGGCAAACCACAGCCTTTTGGTGACCTGCATGGGGATGTAAGTAAATGATCTCTAAATATGCCATGTACGGGCAAATCAATGTGTTGATAAACTTGAGGTTTTGGTGTTTCATATTCTTGAGTTCTTTATATATTCTGGATATAGTCTGCCCTGTCGAATGGATGAGTAGCTGGGAAAGATTTTCACTCAGTCTGTAGTCTATCTTCACTCTGTTGTTTCTTTTGTTGTACAGAAGCTTTTTAATTTGATGCAATCCCATTTGTTAATTCTTACTATCATGTATTAAGTCATTCTCATAGATACTGAAGACATTGGATTCTTCTTCTTTTGCACCAAAAGAGAAAGATTTCACTGTCAGTTGATGTTAGAGACTAATTTCTATCAGTGGTATTCAGGCAGGAATGAGTTGGCAAGTAGTAAAACTATGTCCAGAGACATTTTTGGTTGTCAGAGGGAGGAGAGGGGATGGCATTCCATAGGCTGTTATTCAGTGGATGCCACTAAAGATCCTGCATTCCAGTTGGGCATTGATGGCTTATGCCTGTAATCCCAGCTACTCAGAAGGCTGAGATCAGAGGCTCATGCTTTGAAGCCAGCACAAGTAAAAAAGGCTGTGAGGCTCATCTCTAACAACCAAAACACTAGAAGTGGAGCTGTGATTCAAATGGTAGAGCACTAGCCTTGAGCAAAACAGCTAAGGGGCAGTGCCTAGGCTCTGAGTTCAAGTCCAGGATAGGCACAAAAAAGTAAAAAGAATCTTTATGGTTATTTATGCTTTCCCAAACAAACTCTAGAAATACTATATCCATTTTTAAAAACTGTATGGGTATTTTTATTAAGATCAAATTATATCTTTAGAGATCACAACTTAAGGGAAGCCATCTCAAAGGCATCTTTACATCTAATAATGTGATGAATTTTATTGAATCCTGTCTTCTGTAATCTCTCAAGAACCCTTTTGTTCTCATATTTACATTTTATGTTGTTTATTCATTTTAACTTCCTTTTATTGTTTTCGAATTGTAAGTTCTAGTATGCCCAAATAATTGATTACAGCTGGGTGCTTGTAGGTCATGTATGTAATTCTAACTACTCAAAAGGCTTAGATCTGAGTCTTGAGGTTTCAAAGCCAGCCTGGGCAGAAAAGTTTGTGAGACTCTTATCTCTATGTAACAAGCAAAATGCTGGAAGTGGAGCTATACTTTAAGTGGCAGAGTGTCAGCCTTAAGTAAGAATGCCTAACAAGAATGTGAAGCCCTGAGTGTAAGCCTCAGAAACAGAGCCTACCATGCATATATATGTGTACATGCATGTGCATGCAGACACACACATGAATTGATTTCTATAACTTAGCACAATATTCTACTAACTGATGAATTATTTTACTTTTGTTGTTATATTGTTTTCCTAATAGTCTTTATCCATTTCGCTCCAACTTTAATAGGTTCCTATGTGAATTTAACTCAATTTTAATACTTACGGCACTAATATACAGTTAGTAGATACCCTTCTGCACTAATTTTACTATTTATTTTTGTGCTGAGATTAATCTATTTCATAAAGGTACAGAATTCTCCTTTCATATCTGTGGTTTCAGAAATTGATATATGAAGATGGGGAATTGTGTTTGAAGTAGAGTCATTCTTACATGAATATATCCTACTGTAAAAATTTTTCTAATCCAGGCCGGGAGTTTGGCCTAGTGGTAGAGTGCTTGCCTAGCATGCACAAAGACCTGGGTTCGATTCCTCGGTACCACATACATAGGAAAAAGCTGGAAGTGGTGCTGAGGCTCAAGTGGTAGAGCTCTAGCCTTGAGAAAGTCCAAGGACAGTGCTCAGGCCCTGAGCCCAAGCCCAGGACTGGCAAAAAAAATTTTTTTCTAATCCAGTGCTTAATGTCTTGCTTAGCAGTCTTTTTTTTCTAGAAAATATTTATCAGTTATTGGCAAAATACTCCTTTTTTTTTCTTTAAGGGAAAACATACAACCTTTCTTATCCAGGCTTTGTAAAATAGTTTCATCAGCTTTTGCTCACGTGAAAACAATCTACCTCATCAGTGAAAGCCAATGTCAACACAAAAAGTAGTTATCATTACTAGAGATTAGTTGCTTTATGAATTAAATGGAATTTTGTGATTATAACTACCTCAAGTTCAAAACCACAGTTATATAAAATGTTTTGGAGAGCCACTACTAGATTGTCTTTATTTTGAGATTTTATTGCAAAACTAACATTATAGATGTGAAGGGTTTTGAACGTTTCCAATGCTACTCTTCATTATTCTACTTAACAAGACTTAATTTTTTCTAGATTATACATATGTGTAGCAACATATATGTCACTGTCAAGAATACAAGTAGAAATTTTTGTTCTATATTTTAGATCTTCTCATTGAAGCCCCAGCTAAATTCATGTGTAAACATTAGAACATTCTAGTTAAATATACAAATATTATAGACTTTCAAACTGATGTCAAAGTTTGAGCTTAGCCTTGTCTTAAACAGGGTAAATTAATAATTTCTTAGATGAAAATGTGAAAAGAATGTAACTAATCAGGATAACCATTGATTCAGATGATAGACTTGGGAGAGAGAGACAGGGCAGTAAGAAACACCAAATGTTCAGTGAGAAATACCGAGTGAGAAGATTTAACTGATCCGCATTCTACAGGAATATCTTGGTGAAGAAAAAGAGTTACTAAGGCATTATTTAGTGGTGAAAGCCATCCAGGAATCAAAATATTAAGCAATGACTCTCAGTGGTGTCCAGGGAACAGCAGTGTGCCAGGGAAATTCTAGGTACCCTGGGCAGCTTGTGGAACAATCATTACTGTTTAGGGAAGAATCATGCTGTGTATTTCTGTCAGTTCTCACTGTGAAAATAGCAAAAAACAGTTTATCATTCAGTTCCAGTGAGTTTATCTCAGCAGGTGTCTCCCCTTCTGAAGATTACTGGGAGGTATTAAGTAGTTGCTGCTGTGTAAACAAGGCTTCCCCTTTGCAAGAGAGATGAAGACATATTTTTAAAGCATGGAATGCTTCACTAATGTGCATTCTTGCAGAGTCCATACTGCTCCAATTTTAGGACATATTCTTCTAAACTACACATGACAATTACCCTTTTGAACATTTTCTTTTGTGCTGGTTCTGGAGTTTGAACTCAGAACTTTGTCTTTGCTAAGTAGGCACAATATCACTTCAGTCAACATAATAAAAAACATTATCTTTTTAAAATGTAGTACAAATCAAGAGATGGCACAATCGTGGACTAGCATGCATGAAGCCTTGAGTTCTAACCCTTCCACTAAAAATGCAACTCTCTCTCTCTCTCTCTGTCTCTCTCTCTGTCACACACACACGCACGCACGCACGCACGCACGCACGCACGCACGCACGCACGCACGCACGCACACACACACACACACATCAATATGAATCAGGAAGAGCCGGAATCTCAGACTAAGGGACGGGAAAAAGAAGGAGATGTGGAAAGGGACAGACCAAGAGAGTGTGAAGAAAGGGAGAGGAGAGAGGCATGAGCATATACTGCCAGTGAGCAGCCCCTTTGGGATTCTGAATATTGCAGAACTCATCTTAGGGGCTCAACAGAGGATATAGATAATTCGACTTTAAAGCCAAACAGAGTTAAGTTTCTAGGGAACTTTGCTCATTCACCAGTGGGTAAAGTAGCTAGAGAAAGGAAGGCTGCTTTGAGATTTTGTCAGGAACAAAGGAGGGGACAGTAGTGGGTTCCTGAGTCCCTGAGATCTCAATAGCACAGCAGCAAAACCAGTGCTCAGTGTCTGTGCCCTGCACCGTGGACCAAGGCCAGAGGCTCTTAACGCAGACTCATAAAAGGCAAGTGACCATTTAGGGCAACAGTGAGAGAGAATCTGCCCATGGTTCACCTTAATTACACTTCCTGATTCAAAGCGCCTCACTAATGTCTCTACTCTGAGGGTGCAATGAAAACATTTCAAGTGATTCAAGGAGGGAAATTACCTCATGCTTAGTTGATGGCAAAGTATCTACCAAGTTCTGTCGCTTTTTTGGTAACTCACATCGGTATTCCTAGCTATTTAAGAGCTGAGATGTGCAGGATGGCAGTTCGAGACTTTCCTGTGCAGAAAAGTCTGTGAGACTGCCTCCAAAATAATCAGTAAAACACAGGGCTAAAATGGTAGAGTCCCAGATGAGCAGCAAGGAAGCCAAATAAGTAAATTCAAATCCCACAAAAAGAGAGAGAGAGAAAGAGAGAGAGAGAGAAAGAGAGAGAGAGAGAGAGAGAGAGAGAGAGAGAGAGAGAGAGAGAGAGAGAGAGAGAAACAACATGAGAAATTATAAGAAATGACAGTCAAGCCCTACATTCAAATTATACAAAGACAGAGAAACTATAAATAATCTACATCTCACGGTAGAATAGGAAATATAAACTAACCACTTGTCGATTAAAAACCAGCAAACCAACAAACCACATCACCCCCAATCTCAATGCTTCTCAAACATAAAACAGAAGAGGAGTCCAATTTTGTGGACCTATCCACAGGTAGAGATGGTCTAAGCTGCCCTCACTCTCAATGGTCAGCTCACAGGAGCTCTCTAGTTGAAGCCCAGGAGCAAAGCTAAACACAGGAAGATGCCACTTTCAGCAAAGGGAGGAATATTCAAAGACACGTTCTAAGAATCTTGGTACTAATAACTAAGATTTCTATCTCCTATGTCTTATTGATACTGGGGGAAGGGGGGGTGTTCTCTCCTATTGGGCCAGGTACCCAGGGATGGCACCAGGTCCTGAGTTCAAGCCCTAGGACTAATAAACACACACACACACACACACACACACACACACACACACACACACACACTCCTATCACAGTCAGTTTACCTTATTCCAGGTTTGTGGGGCCTTAAAGTTTTCAAATTTGACTGCATTCCAACTATCACATGCAGTATAAGCATGTTATAAGTGGGCTTAACAAGGACCATATAGAATTGCTCTAAAATAAAGTGATAAAAAAGAAAAAGAAAAATAGAGGCAGGAGTAAGTAACCAACACTGTATCACTTTGGAATGCGGGGATTGACTTGCAGAAATATGAAAGAAAATTCATATAGTACACTGACAAATCAACATTTATTTCCACTCTTAAATAATCAGAAGCCTTTTGTATCCTATCCGAAGGAGAAAAGGTAGTTATATTGAGAGGAATAGGCTCTCTCTGAGGAAATTCGACAAGAGTTGATGACATGAAGACACACTGCTTCGATGAGGAATGGCCACTTAAAATGTACTTTTAAATGACACAATATTTTACTACTAAATTACAAAGCTGTAAAAAAAACTACTCTTATGCTCTGCCTATAATTCTTTATCATCTTCTTCATCACTCATACACTTGATTTCTGGCACCTCTATCTTTTTAGCCTCCCAGATGGTATACCTGAACATCACGAATAACTTCACTTTGTGTCCTCAGATCCCACCTCTAAGTACTGTTACTTTTTATTTCAGAAACGTTTTTAAAAATTCATTCTTTCTGTATCTCATTGCTCCCACCATCCGTTATATAGATTAATCTGACCACTAGCAGCTCTAAATTGTTCCCTGCATTAATCTGGAAAAACAAAGTAACTAACTAATTCAACGAAAGTATACCATAACACTCTTTTGTTCTAAAAAAAGTAACCAGTGTCTGATATCCTGTCCTCTATCTATCTAGCCTTGTTGGCTTCAATACTCACCATTCCTCTGCCTCTTCCCACAAATTACATTCTACATTCTGCATTGTATTGTGGATCATTTCCTGAACATGGCAGTACATCTGTTCCCTCAGTTTAGAGTAACTTTCTAATCCTCCTTTCAAATTCCTTCTCATCACTAAATATCCAATATAAACATACCCTCTTTAATGAAATCATTATATTTCTCTGAGTAGTACATATACATGCCTTCCTCTGTGGTCCCACAGCACTTCTGAAAACCTTTTCCAAGTCACAATCGCTTTATAATTTGAATTCAAGTATGTTCCTTTCACTGTAATTTGAACATTAGGTGGTCTGAAATCAGGTTAATATTTTTGGCACTTATTGCACTGCCTGGCACTCAGTAAATGATGAATGCATAAATAAATTAATGACAAAAATAATCTATATTCTTAGGCGGCCAATAACTCTAAATATGCTTTTTTGGCCTAAATAGTATTATGCTGCTTTTTTTTTTGCTGATCCTGGGCCTTGAACTCAGGTGCTGTCCCTGAGATTTTTTTGTTCAGGGCCAATGTGCTACCACTTTGAGCCACAGTATCACTTCTGGTTTTCTGGTTGTTAATGGGAGGTAAGAGTCTCATGGACTTTCCTGCCTGGGTTGGCTTCGAACTGTAATCCTCAGATCTCAGCCTCCTGAATAGCTAGGATTATAGTTGTGAGCCACCAGCACCTGCCAGTATTGTATTTTAATACAGATGCTATCTGTAAAGTCAGAAAACAGGAAAATTAGCACATACTCAACACACACACACACACACACATACACACACACCTTATGCTCCATACTAATTATAAAATTTGTACATAAGAGATAGAATACATTAAGTATACTAATAGAAGGAAATATGCACAGAAATGTAAGAGAATTTTTTTTCATGCACTCAAAATAGTTCAACAATTCTGCTTCTGGAAATGTACCCAAAAGAACGAAAAACAATATTTTAAAGAGACATTTGTATACACATGTTCACGGTAGTGTAATTCCTACTAATCAAAAGGTGAGGGATAAATAAGCACAGCCTAGCCATATAATTAGTCAGTCTGAAAAAGAAAGGAAATTCTGTCACATACTACAACATAGATAAATCTTGAGGACATTCTAAATGGAACAGGCTAATCACAAGAGACAAATACTGTATAATTCCACTCAAGACAAGTAGAATAGTGATGGTCAGGGGCTGGAAATAGAGAGAATATAGATTTGTTAAATGGGTACAGGATTTTGGTTTTACAAGATAAAGAAAATTCTTCAAATAGATAGTGATAGCTGTACAATAATATCAATGTACCTAATATTCCTTATCTGTATTTTTTGTGCCAGTCCTCGGGCTTGGACTCAAGGCCTGTGTGTTGTACTTGAATTTTTTTTGCTACACCTCCTCCACTTCTGGCTATTATTGCTGGTTAGATGGAGATAAGAGTTTCACAGACTTTCCTGCCCAGGCTGGCTTCAAACATCCATCTTCACATCTTAGCCTCCTGTGTAGCTAGGATTACAAGTATGATCCAATGGTGCCAGGTCTTATCTGTATTCTTAAAAGTTAATATGATGACAAATGTCATATGATGTAAATTTTAACACAATTTTTAAAAAGACCAATGAGTTTCAAACCCTTTTTAACAAAGAGATCCATATTCCTATGGAGACAGTTTGATGTCTTATGTTGACATGACACTCTTCAACTGTAGACCACCAAACCTTATCCTTACCTGATTTATTTGTAGAATCGACAGATTCTACAAGGAAAGAGTATCTGTTACTCCAGAATGAAGGCAGGTAGCTGGGTCATAAAAGATGGTGAATGGTTTTAAGCCAGGATCTTAAACATTGTTGATAGGTGACTGTCTATTGCCTGCTGCAACAAGGTCCAAATCTCCCAGAGGAGGCACTAGAAGAAAGCAGTACAGGCTGATGAGCAAAGCTTCCCACTATTCAGCAATCCACTTGTGGTAAACCCATACAGCCCAAGGGTAACTATAGGTCTTAGGAATTAACACATAGGACTTTGATCAATGACCTAAAGCAGAGGGTTTAAAAAAAAAACAAAAAGAGCAACAAGCACCTTAGAAGAGATCACCATTGTGTCATCTTGCAAAAACAACTAGCATACAATATCGATGTCATCAATGACACCAATGACATCAATGTCACTTATGCCTACTGCCATCAGTCTTCTCACAACCATAAAAGGAATGGAGATTAGTACTATGTGGAAATAGTTTTCACAAATAAGTTTTAACTCACTGTTAACTTCCTGAGTTCTGAACACCAAAATTGGCTTTAAATACAAGGACAAATACTTTTGTATCTATGTTCAAGTACTGGGGCTTGAACTCAGGGTTTTGTGTGACCTCATTTGGTTTCCTTGTTTACTGCTGGCACACCTCCAGTTGGGTATTTTGCTTGTTAATTAGAGATGAAGCCTTGGAGATTTTTCTGCCTGGGCTGCCTATGAACGTTGATCTTCCAGGTCTCAGCTTATAAAGCAGCTAGGATTACAGGCATGAGCCACTGTATACTACAAAGAGAAATTTAATTTTACTTTTGACCAAGGAAATGATGGGGAGAATTTTTGGAAAGAAAACATTCAACAAGTATCATCAGTATTTAATTATTTGGCTAGTAGAAATGAAGGCTCATGTAACCAGTTCCTATAAATTGCTCTTCCCATGTAACTGTGCCTGATGAGTTCACCTTTATTTAGGTAATTCTGAGAGCTGGAAGCTGCCATTCAAAATGTAATTATCAGTGCGTCTTAGTATGGATAATCCCTCAAGGTCACAATGTATCACATGAATGCAGATATCATCTATCATAGTACGTACTTGAACAAATGATTGGTGCCACAAAGGAATAGACAAATGGCTCATGATGTTTTTCGTCCACAGAATCAAGCCATATACGTCTCTGTAGGTCTCTTTAGCAACCAATATCAGCATAGATATGGCTTGAGGTATGGCTCAAGTAATAGAGTGCTAACCTAACAAGTACAAGGCCCCACGAATGTCAACAAACAATAAAACTTAATATCCTATCTATTTTTAAAAATGAACACAGTTAGAGACTGGTGGGGGGCATTTTAAAACCACCACAACAGGGTAGAATGAACACTAAAAGGAAAATTAGGAGAAACGTGACTTGACAAAGGTCATTACAATAACATTCTGCATCTTGCCACACCAGTAAGAATGATTATTCTAGAAAATGAATAGCGATTACCCACTCAAATTTCTTGTGTGTGGCAGAGTCATCTTCCTATTTTCTTAAGAAACAGTAACCTACCTCTTATATCAGTTGCTGCCTGAAGATGGGAATCCAGTGTCTTATCCTTGGATCCTTGGGGGGTGGAGGAGGCAAAAATGTCCCAGAAGCATAGACACTGAGTCGAGCAAATGCTCCTGAAAGTATCTAGACTAGTGGTTCCTGCCCTGAAAGGATACTAGCAGTAACTGGCAATGTTTCCTAAACTATTGTAATGGAAGAAAGGTGCTAATGCCACCTAGTGGGCGGTCCCTACAATTATGATGACCAAAATGGTGAGTAACAAGGGAGAAATCTTGGTCTATGAAAACGGAATATTCAGGGTGTGGGGGGGGAGGGAAATGGGTACCAAGACATGTGAAAGGGTATCAATGTATGCGAATTAATGCACCTTCTATCTGGCAAATATCATGTAACCCTTTTACTAATTACAATAAAGAAAAAATAAAAAGTCAAAAAAAAAAAAGAAAACGGAATATTCTTTTTTCTTAAAGAAGATGAACAATTTTCTATTTTAGAAACCTGGAACAGAAAATGCATCTGTTTTGAACTGGAAATATTGCTATTATAACCTGACAAGAATGTAAATTTCTTCTAAAAAGCCCTTAAATGACTCAGACATTTTTTTATTTGTTTTGTACTAGATGTAGGGCTTAAAGTAAGGGCCTGAGTGCTGTCACAGAGCTTATGTGTTCAAGGCTAGTTCTCTGTCACTTGAACCACACTTATAGCTTGATTGCTCTTTTGAGACAGTTCTCCCCAAATGGCCCAGGCTAGCCTTGAACTCAAAAGCATCCTGTCTTAGCTTCCTGAGTACTAAGATGTAAAGCACCCCACCACAATGGTTCCTGATTTTAAAATGTCTACCATAAAGACATCACAGATCTTCTCCCTCTGAGGTACTGTGGCTGATAACTGGAGAATTCACTCTCTTCAAAGCCAATGACTAAGGGTCTCCTATGATTAAGTAACAGTGATCAGGTCTCTAAGACAATGTCTTCAGCCATCCCTAGTCTTTATTTGGGAAATAAGTATTATCAATTCACACATCCACGTGAATACTAGCTGAAGAAAACTAGGCCCCTTCCCTTCCTTTAACAGCCCTTTTCTGACCATCAGTTTTTGGTTTCCAAGGTCAGCTTTCAGTAGGTTTTCTTTCCCCATATTCAACTTCTTTTTTCAACCTAGGTCATCCCCTTGCAAAGGATAGGAGGTCTTTATCACTGTACTCTTGGTGAGGCCAAATTTTTGGTATGAATTGTTTTTTTTTTTATATGAATTTGTTTTTAAGATATACTCACACTTTTTCCCTCTCTCTTCTTGTTTTCCCTCCTTGTAAACAAAAAGCAGATTGAAATAATGCTCTACTTATGTTCCCCTCAAAATAGGAAGATGAAGGGGTGCTTTAAGAGGCTTTATTTTCAGGATTTTTCTTTTATGTAGGAAATCAAATAAACAGAGCGGGTAATTTTACTAGAGTTACTATCAACCAAGGTTTACACATGCCAATGCACACTGTCATTTAAAATCTATTAGTGATCCACCACTGAAAAGCAACACAATCCTTTTAGATTCCATAGTAAGGATGTACTCAATTTTTAGTTTTTGCTTTATGGCTAGTTCTATCTAGGTTTATTTTACATTCATGCCACGCATTTCATTAGCTCTCAGAATATGGAAACTTACTCCTGCACTTTGTGCTCTAAGGTTTAAAATGGAGGTAGAGGGGCAGGGGAATTAGCCTTGCTTATGGAAGAAGGATTTTTTTTCCTTGATTTTTTTCCTAGTCCTGGGGCTTGAAGTCGGAGTTTGGGCACTCTCCTTGGACACTTTATGCTCAATGTTAGTGCTCTGCCACTTGAGCCACAGTGCCACTTCCGGCTTCTTCTGTGTATGTGGTATCAAGGAATCAAACTCAGGGATTCATGTATGCCAGACAAGCAAGCACTCTACAACTAGGCCATGCTCCCAGGCCAGCTGTTGCATGTTTTTATGTACAAAACTGGAAAGTTAAGGTCTAAACTCAATATATTTATAAAGATGAAGAAAAAGAAACAGTAGTCGCCTGAGGGGATAACATCTAATCAACATTTGTGGATCAAAGGAATAAGATGAATATCATGAGAAAGATTCTATTCTCTTTTTGGCTTTTTTTCCTTTTACTCTAGTGATAACTACATTATTCTTTCTTTCAGAGGTATATCTACCTTGTCTTGCCCATGACTACAGACTTAGTTCAGACTTCAGCACCCCAGATTTTACAGGAAGCCTATTGGTGGCTCTTCCCTCTTTACATCTCTCTATACCCATATTCTGCCCCTTAGCAATGCTCTTAAATTACCAAATTTATCATGTTGTGCATGAGCTGTGGTTTCTGTGTCCACACGCTCAGGGGTTCTTAACCAAGCTTATCACTCTCATCTCCTCTCATTCCTCCTAGGTGTTAGGCTTTCCTGTTGTTCCCCCTGGTCAATCCAAAATATGAGGTACTAGAAATGGAAAACAGCCATCAAGCTTTGAAGACCTGGTAGGAAAACTGCAAATACACTCATGAATGGCTGTTACAACAATTACACATTAAAGTGACTAATACCCTAATTGGTTTAATGAAAATATACTGTTAAAACTATTTTCCCTTATTATTTCCATGACTTTTCCCTTTTGTAATCTATTAGAAAAAAATAGAATTGCCTTTGTAGCTAATATTATGCATGTACTATACTTTGTGTTGTTGTTGCTGTTAGGTTTTGTTAGGTTGTGCTATTTCTTCCGATAATTGAAAACCATTTTTGCAGGCCTTGCCCTCAGTGCAGTGATAGGATACACAAGGACTCTCATATGACCTTGTGGAGGATCATGATAGATTATAGGTTTCCTCCTGGGAGTATTAGGCCTGCAGAAGGCACTTTGATACAGTGTCTATGATTCACAGGATTCCAAGCCATTATCAGCATCGGAAACTAAAGCCTACATTTTCACCGTGGCCAGTTTCAAGGCTGTTTGTTGTTTCCCGGGAGCTGAAGATAAACTGGAGGCTATTAATGGATTCCAAGAGGTTTCTAACTGGCTCATTGTTTTCCAAGGTTATTGGAAAGTAAATGAAAGACAACAGAGTCAAGGCATCCCTTCCTCTCAGTTTTTGTGAATAAATTGCAAAACAAGCCTTTTAACATTGTTTTTCAACAGGTATGGTGGCTTTCAAAATTAACTGGAAAAATAAGAGAACCTAGTAGCACAATTATAACACTGATTGTTATTATACACAATTTCCTCTGACAGTGAAAATGTGCCATGTAATAAAGGATAGGCTACAAGATTATCATAAAATTAAATTTATATGTAAACAACTACACGTGGTCTGTGGCCATATTTTAGATAGTGCTATTCAAACTCAAATTATTTTCTTCTTGCCAGTCCTGGACTTGAGCTCATGTCCTGAGCACTGTCCTTGGACTTTCTCAAGGCTAGAGCTCTTACCACCTGGGCCTCAGCACCACTTCCGACTTCTTTCTATGTATGTAGTACTGAGGAATTGAACTCGGGTCTTCATGCACGCTAGGCAAGCACTCTACCATGAGGCCAAACTCCTGGTCCTTATCTATCATTTTTAAAGATATCATGCCAGGAAGGTCATTTAATCTCAAATTTGTGATCCTCTGGTCTCAGCCTCGTAAGTACTGAGATTACCTGTATGTGTACTACCATACATGGCTTCCAAGCTACCTAAAAAGTCAACTTCTGGGTGGGAGGAGGGAAATGGGGACCAAGACATAAGAAAGGGTATCAATGTTTGTGAAGTAATGCATGTTCTATCTGGTGAATATAATGTAACCCTTCTGTTAATTATAATATATATATATATGCATATGAAAGTACAAAGATAAAAAACCAACTTTTTAAAAGTAGAAAGATTATGTACAAAAATAACATAAACCTGCAGTATTTCCATTCTAGCTAACATTTTTATATCTCATTAAGAATTAATATTGGCCAGGAGTTTGCCTAGTGGTAGAATGCTTGCCTAGCATGTAAGAAGACCTGGGTTTGATTCCTTGGTACCACATACACAGAAAAAGCTGGAAGTGGTGCTGAGGCTCAAGTTGTAAGAGCTCTAGCCTTGAGAAAGCCCAAGGACAGTGTTCAGGCCCTGAGTTCAAGCCCCAGGACTGGCAAAAAAGAATTAATATTATTAAATTCAACTTCCTGTGATTTAGTATCTTATGCCTAAATTTATTTCACATTGACCACTGGGTGGAATTTCACGACAATACATGAAGTGAAACAGATTAGGCTTTTATTGTTATTTTTTTACAAGTCCCCAAGTTATAGCTGTCAAGAAATTATAGTCTATAACTGAGATGACAGCAATCAAAGATAACTACCAAAAAAAGCAAAGGTTTAAGTACAAAGCATAGGACTAGTGCAAAGCTGCTTTCTAAATATGCCATAAAGGCCTATTTTCTGTCACTATTCTGCTGCTGTATTTCATCTTAGTCCCTAACAAGCCTGATACCCTGATTTCAAATCCCAATACTGCCAAAAAAAGGGTAAAATTTGAGCATCTGATGGAGGCAACAATCCAATAAAGATTAAGAAGATGATGATGTCAACAACTATTTCATCACAATTAATGGACAACAGTGAGTCCAAGACATATGGTAGGCTCCAGGATTCTTAAGTTTATCTTATGTTTTCTTCAGCAATCCTGGGGGTAGTTGTTGGTCATTAGTGTTCACTGGGTCTTCCATTGCGCCATTGGGCTGATAGAAACAATGAGTATTTTCTTCCCAACTGAGCAGGTAGGGAATGAAATGCTTAGTGAGACAGCAAGATCATTATGCTCTATTGCGAGAAACAAGTGAAGATAGTGTAATATGCCAAAGGCCAAATAAATGATGATTGGACCTTGCATTCTCTACTAACTCAGAAAAAAGAACATATCATACCAAGTGGGAAATGAATCAAGTAAAGCTCTGCGCCCTCATACTAGCCCCTCAGGCTACTACTGTTTCTTTTTCTTTTTATAAATATATTGACTTTAGACTTGACTTTCAAGTTCTGTACATAAAAAACATGCAACATAAAAACCAAGATTAAAGGACCAGGAGCATGGCCTAGTGGTAGAATGTTTGCCTAGCATTCACAAATCCCTGATTAGATTCCTAGGTACCATAAACACAGAAAAAGCCGGAAGTGGCACTATGGTTTAAGTGGTAGAACACTAGCCCCGAGAAAGCTCAAGGGCACTAAATTTAAGCCCCAGAACTGGCAGAAAAAAACAACCATTCTACTTCCATTCTACATTAGTTACAGAAAAAAAGGCCAATTCCCCTGCCCCTCTACTTCCATTTTAAACCTAATAACAGAAAGTGCCAATGTTGTAATTAACTAGCTTAGATAAGATGAGGCATAATTACAATCAAAAGTTTATTATGATCCTGGCCAGTTCTTTTAAGTGAGAATTAAATTGAAAAGTAAAATAAAGTCACAATAAAAATTCATGAAGCAGCTTCAAGGTAAACAGTTTAACTAGATTAGCTCTGGCACTACTAATGAATTTTTTCTTATGTTCATATAAACTGAGAACATAAATTCCAAGAGAAAAAGTCAAGAAAGCAAATTTTAAGGCAATATTTGCAAATAATTTTAATTTACAGCAAATAGAAATACATCAAGTAACTATTTAAAAGATATATTTAGCCATTTCATTAATTTCCCCTCATTCACATATTCTCCATTTTATACCAGTGATTTCAATCCCACAGCAGATTGGAAAAATTTCTGAAGATACTTTTGAATGTGATCGTTTGGGTGAGTAGAGATCAGAATGCCTTTCATCATGTACAATGCTTAGGATAGACCCCACAGCACTAAGCAATCCTCCTTCTGTACTGAAGTCACAATGGAAAATCTCTGCAGTCTTATCACATGGCTACCTTGTATTTCTGGGGAAGAATTAAGAGGTTTGAGAAACATCAACTGCCTCCTCACTTGATCTTCCATGTTTACAGCAGAGTACATACCTGCATGCCCATCAGTCAGAATTAACTCTTTTGGACCTCAGGACAGAATTTATCAAACTATTTACAAACATTGATAAACAAGAGTAAACACTCACAGTCTGTGGATCAGCCTTGACAAAAAGACACTGCTAACAGGAAATGATACAGCTACCAGGTTACAAAATATTTGACTCTGGACATCTTTTGTCTAGTTTCAGTATGACATCATTTTGACATGATAAAACTGGTCAAAAAAGGGCTCCTTACATTTAATGAACAGGTAGAGAAAGTTATGTTCACAGTTGTTAGGCATATAATCCTACACTGGAACATGAACATGCACACCTGTTAGAAGCTCAATGAAACATTTTAGTCTCTTTAGGGAAATGGAGTACTCACAGGTTCTGGGTTCTGTAAGTACAGGTAGAGCCTTCAGGGCCTCACTGGCATGAACCTCGGTACCTGGAACATTCTCCACACAATTTGCATGGAGATGTTTGAACAGTCCTTTTCACTTGATTTATCACCAACATCTTCAACTTGAGAGCTCCATCAGCTGCCACATAACTCGCAGCGATCTAAAAACCTGGAGAAAGGCACAGGAAGCAAAAAATGTCAACATATTGAAAACTCACATGGAATCTTATTAGTAGGACAACATTCAGATTAGTAATTTATACCCTGATATGGGTGTGTGTTCTTTAGGAGCTCTCATGTCTTTCCTAATAAGAATTGAAGGAACCACAAAGTTTTTCTCAATCTCAAAAGCTCAATGAATATGAAACTAGTCTAAGTTCAAAGGTGGAATTCTGTAGAAAGCATCGTTTCTTTTTTTTTGTGGAGGAGTGCCAGTATAGTACTGGGGCTTGAATTCATGATCTGAGTGATATCCCTTAGCCTTTTCACTCTAGGCTGGTGTTTCACATTTCTACTTCTGGCCTTTTGCTGGTTAAATGGCAGTCTGCCAGGGCTGGCTTTGAATCAAGATCCTCAGATCTCAACCTGAACAGAACAGATAAATAAAGAATTAAGAGATATTACTGGCTGTACGTCTTGAGTTCGTTAGACATTCAAGTCTCAACTCATGAGGACAAGTAAACAAGCAACAATGTCCAAGCATGAAATAAATGTTTTGCAAACTCTAATACACTATGGTGATAAACAACAACAGGGAATGAACCATGACAGGTGTCCAGAGACTTATGTATTTTCATCCCAACATTTATTGTCATTCCTTTGTTCTTGGCAGTGCTGAGCGCTATGATGCAAAGATGAAGATTTGAAATCTATGGTCAAGGCATGCCATTTCTCCTCTTAGGAGCCTCCTGAAATGCACACAGTATAAGGAAGGGAGAAATCAAACCAGTTCATTGCAAGGTATTCAAGCTTTCTTAGATTGTACATTTTCTTCTCAAAAGGTCATGTTGGGGGATCAAGTAAGGTCCAAAGGACACATAAACAAAAGTTGGAGGTACTAGCTCATTTTACTTACAGACTTAAACTTTATTTCTTTATACTACCTTTCCAAGAGTTCATGATATAACCAAAAAACCCACAAACTCTACCACTGTTAAGGAAGGAAGCAAAGAGAATTTCACCTTCCCCCTTTTTATGCATATCTTTGTTCTGAACTGGCTCTCTTTAGTCTGTACTGCTATCCTAGATGTTATTCCCCTCTGAGCTAAAGAGAGAAAAGCTCCAGCTAGCTGCAATTCAGGAATCATCTTAGTGTGGTATAACGAAGCACAGCAGGGGCCTTGGCTTATGTGTCATTTTACTACTAATTTATACTCTGAAGTAGAGGCAGGCATGCTCAGCCATCTATCACATCAAAGGAGAGTGCTATGAACTCTGGGAATCCCATGGAGGCTACTGGCCTGCACACATAACCCCATGCCTAAATTCCTTTTTAATATATATACATATGTATATTATTGCAATTAATAGAAGGGTTACATTATATCCACCAGATAGAAGGTGCATTACTTCTCAAACTCTGATACCCTTTCTCATGTCTTGGTCCCTATTGCCCTCCCCCCATCCTCGCCCCTCATTTTGTTTTCTCCCTTCCCTATCCTATTTCAAATAACCAAATAATCATGTATATAATATATCAGACAACAAGGTAAGATACTATAACCATATGAGATAACCAAGGGACAGCATGAGAGATAACATAGTACATTAAGGTCAACAATCACTCATAATATGCCCATGCCTGAATTCTTTAGGTTTGCATTTCTCACTGGAGATTTCTGACAGTTCTGTACATTCTAGTGAAACTTTTTTTTGCCAGTCCTGGGCTTGACCTCAGGGCCTGAGCACTGTCCTTGGACTTTCTCAAGGCTAGAACTCTACCACTTGAGCCTCAGCACCACTTCCGGCTTTTTCTATATATGTGGTACCAAGGAATCGAGCCCGGGTCTTCATGCATGCTAAGTAAGCACTTTAACCACTAGGCCAAACTCCCAGCCCTCTAGTGAAACTTTTAAATAGCAGAATGGAGACAAACAATATAGGAATCGGGAAAATGAAAAGCAAAGCCTTTTTTTCAATGGCTAACACAAAACCAATTCTGTCCAATTAGGCGCAGCCTTTTTTTTTTATTAAAGCACTTATTAACATTGATTTTTACATATTTCCAATGTCATGTTTAACAAACAGGTGCAGACATTTTTGTTAACTTTGTTTTCAGCAGAAACAAATGACATTTAAAAATGAGATGAGAGTACCAGTGGCTCACGCTTGTAATGCCAGCTACTCAAAGGAGATTGAGATTTGAGGATCGCAATTTCAAAACTAGTCCAGGGGGAAAAGTCTTCCAAAAGTGTTGCCTTCAGTGAACCAACAAAAAAGTCAGAAGTAGAGGTGAGGTTCAAGTAGTAGTGTGCTAGCTTCAGCAGAAAAAAAAAAAAGCCAAGTGAGAACACAAACTCTTGAGTTCAAGCCCCAGAGCCGACAGTAGCCTCAGGACAGTAGCTTTTATCATCGAAAGATTTCAAAGAATCTTAGCCATTAACTGTTTTTTAGAGATTCCTCTCTTCTAGCTCTGGGGTACAAGACACACCCACACAAGGAAAGACCTTAGGAGTGAAGGCTCAGGTTTGTGCACATGACACAACTACACAACTATGCGGTTAACCTCTGAGCCCCTAAGTGGCTGCGTCTTTTCATAATCCTGGCACAATCAAAGAAGATCAACAAACAGGCCCTAGGGAATTCCAGTCACGACGTCTGGAACTTCAGCTGCCTTATGTTCAAGGTCGCCAGGACAACTGTTCTACCTTTAGATGGACAGAACCTTAAGACAGTGGGGACCCTTTATAAAGGAGTAAGAGAATCAGAGTGGGAAAAGAGTAATTTGCCTCGACCGCCATCTCCCCATCCATATTCCTCCGGAAAGCTTCCCGGTCTTCAAGGTACCTGTGAAGTCCACGGGGTCCTGCCGGTCCTGTGTGACAGTCCACGCAGCGCTAATGCTCACCCCGCAACTCGTCGCGCGCTCCCACAACCCGTGGCTGTAGCGCGCGGCCATTTTGGCCACACCCCCTCGCCCTCGCCCCGCCCCTCGAGCCAAGAAAGTCATTCGCTAATCCACGATACGTCTTCGTGATGCCGGAAGTCCCGCCCCAGCAATGTTCTCGGCGAACCCGCCCGGTCCTCACTTCATCTCGTCGCGAGACTCTCGTGGCGGTGACGCGCCAGCGTGCTAACTTGCCTACGTTCCTGCCCACCGGTGGCTCCGTCTGTCTCTCACGCGAGAGCAGGAAAGATCCCCACAAGTACCAGCTGGGCTGCCCCAAATTCAGGTCAGCTCTATGCCCCGCCTACTTCGTGCTTTTCCTTCCTGTTTACGTCACCAGCCCTCCCTAGAGTCCTCTTGATCTACCGCCACGCCTCTGCATTGCGGCAGGCCTAGTCCCAGTGCACGGTTCCGTTCATTTCTCTACAATCAGCGGGACACTCACACCACTTCCTCCTTTGTGTCCCCCTCCCAATTAATGCGCTCTAGAACTCTCTTTGTCAAACACTTGAGAAGTCCATCCCTTCTGCCTTGCCCCTTAAATCTTATTTATTCTAATCACGCTGATGGGAGACGCCCAGGCTACGCCCCTTCCTCTGGGCCATACCTATTGCGCTTACTGGGGGGTGTGCACGGGAACCGCGCCCTTGTACCCACGTTCCTTCCCTGCTCTCTAGCCAGATCAGACCTCTCGGCTTCGTATCACATCGCAGCATTATGCACCCCTCCAGCCTAGACCATTTTAGCGGTCCTCACAGGCTCTAAACGGGGATTATAGGAATTGCATTGGTCAAACTCACCCCGTGCATGTGCATTCACCTGCATTAGGTTTGGGCCGCGTCCCAGGTTGCCAAGTCACCCACTTTCTGTTATGCAGTACTGTGACCACGCCTCTCCATCCTAAACTATGTTTCCTCCTAGAGGAAGCCCAAGTTTCTTAAAAAAAAATATATGGCTTGGTCCCACAACTGGGTGTTAGCGTTTATAGAGTAAAATGAACCGGTGGAGTCGTGATCCTCCTTACATTTATTCTATTTCATTTTTTCCAGCTCAAAACACCACCATCCCATGAGCAGAAATTGAGTAGGAAGCCAAACCTTGGACCAGTGGTGGGACTGTATTGTTTCTGGTTGGGAACCATAGGTAGGAGGGTTATGATTCAGGGATGGCCAGGACAAAAAAGTGAGACTCTGCCTTAAAAAAAAATTTAAAGTAAAACCAAAAACTTGTCAGTGTGATTAAAGTGGTAGAATACCTCAGTATTGCCAAAGACAAAATGCAAATAAAAGCATGAAGCCTAAAAGTTACTTGGCCTGGTTCTTTCTCTCCACTTTTGTAGAGATTAGCAAAGGAATTACCTATAGACAGGGCTGTGATTGCATAACCTCTTCCAGCAAAATAATAACTAAGAACCGCTAATACTACTCCACAGAGCATGGCTGTATTTTTTTTAGCCCAGAAAAAGAAAAAAACATTATGACTTGCTAAAATCATGACAAAACTCTTAGAACTCTTTGGAGACAAAATGACAGGAAATTTATACACCTAATTGTGATTCATAAATTGGGTCGACTTCTGTTTTACAAAAAAAAAAAGAGAAAGAAAATTACAAAGTTCACACTGGACAATAGTTGAACAATCGTTTTTGTAAGATGGAAACAAGGGACTAGGAGAATAAAAAAAAGTACTGACTGGTTTAAATTCCATAGGTTTCTCTTTTTGTATGCATAAACACAAAAGGGACTTTCTTAGAATATATGCTGAATGGAATAGACTAGAATTTCTTTTTTTTCTAGGAAGATTTCTCTGCTTCCTTAATCTTTTCATTTGGTAGTGTAGCATTTAGCACAAGATACTCCATTTAGGTTTGGAATGACCTGTTAGGATTAATGTAGGAGCTGAGCCCACCATAATTTTTGTTTATCCAGGAACATGGCTATAGATGAATACATAGAAAGAAACATCAGTGACGTGTCATTTTTATTACATGAGACCCATTATAAAGTGTTGTTCTTCTTGCCCAAGAGGAGAGACACAGATACTTATATAGAAATTGTATTTAAGAAACTGTAGTTTAAATTTTTACCTTAGGAATATAAAGTTAGCAGAATTACATTGGCCTAGTTTGTCTGAATTAATTTTTATTTCTAAGCAGTAGTGATTAACTTTCTCTGCGGAACAAAAATGTTAACCTGTGAATAATAGAACAAAGTTCATAGTGATTATGGCTATTGATTAACCTACGAAATTTGATGAGCTTTTTGAATATTTTGACATGATTTTCTTATTTTAAAAAGGACATGAGATGAGAGGGTGTGGAGATACAAAGACTCCTAAGCATGGGTTCCTTGTTTATCAAGGATACTAGAAATGCCTCAAGCTTATTAGAATTTCAGTTTATGGGCCAGCCAGGAGTTTGGCCTAGTGGTAGAGTGCTTGCCTAGCATGCACAAAGGCCTGAGTTAGATTCCTCGGTACCACATACATAGAAAAAGCTGGAACTGGTGTTGGGGCTCACGTGGTAGAGCTCTAGACTTGAAAATGTCCAAGGACAGTGCTCAGGCCCTGACCTCAAGCCCAGGACTGGCAAAAAAAAAAGAATTTCAGTTTACAGTTTACAGTTTAAATTAGTGCATTTAGTTTTCTTAAACAATCCATGAAATGAAAAAATGCACAAAATTCAGTATCTGCCGTCTAGAAACTTAATTTTTTGCAGCACACAAAAATAATGTTGATTATAGACTGATGTACAAATGCTTTGGAAATGGGAAAAGGTCAGAGTAAAAAGTTAGTGAATTTGACAAGGCAGTTATAAGTCTGTGCAACAAAAGCAAAAGGAAAGGTGATAATTAGATAAAACAATGGCTAAGTTGATTAAAGGAAAAAGAAAGCTGACAACTTAGTTTCAGGAAATCCTGTGAAAATAGACTGACACCAAGAACAGCCTAAACCTTGGTCAAGGTGCAGGAATTACCTGGGAGACCAATTCCGAGAAGGATGAAGGGAAGGAGCAGAGAGTTCATGCATTTGAAGATCCAAGTTGGTGTAGATCTTATTAAGAGTTGAGATTCTCTTACATGGGCACTAGCATGTCACTGAAGATTTTAATGTAGAAATGACCTAAAGTATAAATGATAAGAAGGACAATGAAAGGTAGAAGTGTATTCCATGACAGTGAGTATGTCCTGAGTATGGCACTTACTAATCATGGGCCATTGAACTGTCAGGCAGCCCAATAATTGTACCTTAGAATTCAGTAACCAGGCAATTATTATTTCTCATTGTCTATAGGAATAAAATCATAGATAAGTGTATTTGAATGAGTAGTAATTTGAGGATATAGAACCAAAGATGTTCTATCTATGATGATTAAATCTTACAGTATGCTTAATTTTAAACATACATATTCGCTTTCATCTCCTGTTCTTCCCTGTATGCTTTGGTTCCATTAATCCAACTACAAGAGGAGAAGAGTTATCAGCTATTGTACTTCCTGATGTCTGTAAAGCTTGTAGGATTTTTATCAGCATCCCTGCTTTCTACCTATCTGATGCTAGTTGTACTTCTTGGCCATTTGTGATGGTGAAAAATATCTTCACATACTACCAATATCTTCCAGAGGACAAAAATCATCTTGACAAAAAAAATCACTGAGTTAAAATTGAATATTTTTTGTATAATAAATATAAATATCTCCCCATCTTAGTACTGACTGGCAGTTTGAAAAAATAAAATTATTCCTGTTTGTTGCAATGAAACAGAATAATCAAGGTCAAATTTAAAAGGGCCCTTCCTCCTCCTTACCTCTTGTTTTATTACAGGTAAATGGAACCTATCTATTCCAACATGCTCTTACAACTCTAGTAATCATTAAAAGCATCTCACATGAGTCAAAAGAAACGCATGTGTTTTCATCTTGTAGGCTCTCATATTTTATTTACCCTTCAGCAGTAGATCAATAGTTCTATGCCCAGAAACTGCTTTACAGTATGTCATATAGTATAAAAACATAGAGAAATCAATTTCTCTTTCCTGTCTCAAGACACTGGAGGCCCTATATTGTTGTTAATGGTGGCAGTAGTCTTAGTCTAAACCTTTTACTTATTTTCTAAGTTTTGAACATTTGCGAGTAAATAACAATATATCCACAATGATTGACATTTCTTCATTTGTCATTACTGGATACTACTATGTTAAAGGTTCATGTGAAATAATTGGAACAAGCAATTTATACAACATGTTACACAGGTATACAAACTCTGGAAGCTTGATATTTAAAATCTGTACATCAAAACAAACTAAATTTGTAGAAAGTTGTGGGAAAATAAAGAAAGTAAGGTTGGGAAATGCAAACCATGACATCTAGCTGTTTTCCATCTGTCTTGTTGAGACCTTTATTAAGCTATCTTCCATGTGGTAAGTAACTTATGATATACTTAAAGTCAAAGCATCCCATATTTGTTTTTTGAACTTTTTCATTCTTTTATCCACATGGCAGAACATATACAAAGCTCTATTATTAGTTCCATTTTTGACCACTATTTCTTTGGTCATTGTAAAAACTTTTCTGGGCAATTACTGGGTAGATTATAGAAAGATTAAAACCTATCATTGTGAACTATTAGAAAACATGAATGCTATCCCTGTACATTTGTATGTTATATGTCATGGTATATGGGAAATGTTAAAATAATTTTAAGCTTATATGAACCTACTAGCTAATTCAAGATTTATAAATATCACAAAACAAGTATATCCAAGCATAGTGATACATATTTGAATCTTAGCACTCAGGAGTCTAAGCTAGATGATTAGGAGTTTAAAGCCACGTTGAACTATAGGCCCCATAGTAATACCCTGTCTCAAAAGGAAAAAAAAACAATAAGAAAGAAATATAATGGGTGTGGGGGGGGGAGGGAAATGGGTACCAAGACATGTGAAAGGGTATCAATGTATGTGAATTAATGCACCTTCTATCTGGCAAATATCATGTAACCCTTTTACTAATTACAATAAAAAAAGAAAAAAAAGAAATATAATGACTAAAGCAGCACATTTTACTAGCTATTTCCCATGTGCACAGATTTGCATGATTTCCCATGTGTTTTGAGGTCAAGTCTTCCTGTTGATTTTTATTAGATCACTTAAAGTTTTTAGTCTATATTGACAATGTAATATCCTAAATCATTTAACCTTTTCAATACAGCTAGACCTCAGCCCAAGACTACCAGTGTTGCGAGCCTCCACATGAACAAAACATTTCTATCATGTTTTACACAAACGACTTGCCAAGAGCAAGGTTTAGATTTGTGTTTGGCAAAGCAAGTTGTATTATATGCATTGAAAGTCACTTCTTTTTAAGTAACATAGGTAGGCCATTAACATTTATCTATTGATATAGTTGAGTTTGGATCAATTAATTTATTTTCCATTGGTTTTCCATTTGTCATATATAATCTTTATTTCTAGGAAAACGTTTTAAACCTGAAATCAGTAATAATGTAGAAAATAATTTCTAGGGAATCTTCCTCTACAAGACACATTTTCCAGAATCTTCATTTTTATGCATTATAGATTTCAATTTTCTTTTTGGTGGCAATGTAGTTAGAACACAGGACTTCCATTTGCAAGACATTGTATTTCTAAACATTAAAAAATGCTAGAAATCCTTTTCAAGATGATGTTGTAAGGACAAAGAGAAAAACACCTCAAGAATCAGTACTTGAAAAAGAACATATTATGCAATACTCTTTTAAGAAGATATGTTTTCAAAAGTCCTACGGAAAAAATGAGCAATTTATTTTCACCACAGGCTAAAAATAAGTTTTAAAACCAGTTTATCTAGGGGTTGGATCAATGTAAAGTATTTTTGTGTGTGTTCAGATCCTGGTGCTTGAACTGAGGGCCCGGTTGCTGTCTTTGCACTTTTGTGCTCAAGGGGAACACTCTACCATTTGATCCACAGCTCCACTTCTGACTTTTTTGGGGGTTAATTGGAGACAAGGGTCTCATGGACTTTTTTGTCCTGTTTGGTTTTGAACAGCAATCCTCAGATCTTAGTCTACTGAGTAGCTAGGATTATAGGTGTGAGCCAACAGTGCCCAGTAAGACATATTTAATCTTTTAAAGCAATATATTAAAATAATGAACCAACAGGTAAACTCTATGATCATAAATAAATGAAAAGATAGCTGTTAAAATATAATGTCAATTATTAATATAAAGCACTCTACCACAAGGCCATGCTCCCAGCCCCATAACATATTTTTAAAGCAGGCCACCAGATTCTGTGGTGAAGCAGCATTCCCATTCAAGTAAGGAAGAAGGCAAAGGTCTCAGTAATATTCCTACTACTGTATCACCTGTTCAAATAGTGTCTAATGAAATCAAATAATAAGAACAATAACATCACACAAGAAGGAAAGTGTGTTTCAACTATTAAATGTATATGTTTTTCTTTTCTTTTCCTTTTTTGCTTCTCCTGTATTTTCTAGGATGAATTTTTCTTTCCGTTTTTCCCTATTTTTATAATGAGACAACATTGAAAATCCCTAACTGAAAATAGAGATTTTTATTCTCCTTTCAAATCAGTAGCTCACACTGACTAAGACTCAGTATATAATGTCTTCAGTTCTACTCATACAAGTGTTATGTAAGATCATAGGAAGAAATCTGTTACTTTGATAAAATTCAAGATGGAAGGAAAAGTTTAATCAGATTTTTGTGTCCCTAATAAGGCTCTGTTCCTTAATGCAAATAGAGTACTTGGTTAAGTTTCTTTTCTCTGTGTTTATTGACTTTTCCATTCCCGAGGGAAGTTAAGTAATCTGTTTTCTAGGCAATTTCCATTATACCTAACAGTGACATTCCTAGAATGACTGGACTGACTTAGTTCCTTCTGCCTCTGGGACAGTTTTTCCAGTCTCACTGTTCTTGCATCAGAAATGAAAGAGATGAAGAAAGACTTCTTCTTGTGGATCTAGACAACAACAATGAGTTGTCATCAATAGAATCTCAAGCTTTCTTGGAAGGGAAAAAAATACTCAAAGTGCTACAGATACATCGCTGTTTGCATCTTCCTATGAAGATATGCTTTAAAAATCCAAATTCCTGTTTCTCTCCAGGGTCACCCAATCTAATCTTCCCATTTATGATTTCTGGGGAATGAGGTAGAATTTGGGTACTGAAAGTGGTAGCATCTGAGAAGGAAATCCTTGGCAAGGAGCCCTGGGTGGCTTCTCTTGATGGCATCATTGGTGGGATACCCAGCAGGAGAAAGTCTTTTATACTGGGTTTTCTTGCATTTTCAGTTTTGACCACGAGGACTAGAGATGTCGTATGGCTGCAAGAGGGTTCCACCATACCTCATCCAGACTGAGAAAGTCAGCACTTACATGCATGTCATTGCAGCCAGTGCTTTCAACACTGGCTCTATAGTTATCCACGTCTAGTGGCTACCACATCAGGTAGCACAGGTGCAAAACATTGGAGAGCAAGTACCCCATACAATTCCATTTTATTTTATATAACTGCCAGAGATTAAGGCTAAGTAATACAAAGGAGATCCTATGAAGTAGAACCTGAGCTGGATGCCTGTGTACCTGCCAATATGAGACTCAAGGGAGACATTATGGGAAGGATATGCTTTGAGAAAGAAATGAGTGATACTGGCTTCCCAAATTATTCTATATATGAGCCAGATAATTTAGCCCTGAAAGGAGGAAAGTTTATACCAAAGAAAACTTCTGGAGAGAACTCTCTCAGACAACTGCAGGAGCAATTAAGGGTGTGTGTGAAGCAGGGAGTATTCTGATTATGTCAGCAAGAGAAACATTCTTTTCAGGTAGAGTTTGTTAAAAAGCAACTAATCTGTTTTTCAAACACATTTTTGTACAGAACTCACTGGAGATGGTCTGCGTATATGGAAGCCTTAACCTGAGTGATGGATGTTAATTATTAAACATTTTAGATGTTAGCTGGCTGATTTCTCTGATATTCTAATCCAGTCACAGAATGGCTAAGACAGCTTTAAGGAGAAGGTGGAATTTTTTCCCTGTGTTGGTCTCCTGTTTTCAACTCTGAAAGAATGTTGTGGCTGCTCTTTTTCTTGGTGAATGCTATTCAGGCTGAACTTTGTCAACCAGGTATGTTACCTTGAATCTTAAATCTAGATTTTTCTAAATGATGAGATATTGACTGAACAAATTTTATACTTTTCTAAATCTGCAGGCATGTTGTGGCTTGAAAATTGAACATATGACTCATAAGTTGTAGAGATATATTGAAACCATCTAACATGATTTTCATCTTAAGTATTTGGGGACAGTATAATGGATTTTCTAAATCTGTTGATTTGAGTTACATTAAATAGAATTTTTCAAACTGTGATTTGATAGACTTTTGTTATTTACTGCTTTCTTTTTTTTCTGACAGATGCAGAAAATGCCTTTAAAGTGAGACTTAGTATCCGAACAGCTCTTGGAGATAAAGCAGTAAGTGCCACTTGTGTTTTCATTTTAATTTTTTCTTTGCTAATCATACTGCTGTATAGTCATCTTAGTACTGAGTGCCTTATTTCTAATGACTTCAAGTTCAGTCTTTCCTGAAAGTGAAGATAAGCTGCTAGCAAAATAGAAATCACTGATAAAATGGGTTTACTTAAAGTATGTGGTCTATAATACATTCTTGAAAATACATGAAGTTTTTGTTTAAATTATAGTCAATCAATTTAGAAAATTTCAACCTCTCAAAACGAGGAGCAAAGAGCCTGAGGTACTGTCTCTGTGTCTCTTTGTGCTCTCAGCTAACGCTCTACCACTTGAGCCATGGTCACTTGACACTTTGCTTTTTCTAAGTAGTTTATTAGAGATAAGAGTCTCGGGGCCGAGAGTTTAGCCCAGTGGTAGAGTGCTTGCCTAGCATGCACAAAGACCCACGTTCGATTCTTCGGTACCACATACATAGAAAAAAGCCAGAAGTGGTGCTGAGGCTCAAGTGGTAGAGCTCCAGCCTTGAGAAAGCCCCAGGACAGTGCTCAGACCCTGAGCACAAGCCCAGGACTGGCAAAAAAAAAGAAAAAGAGGTAAGAGTCTCACAAACTTTCCTGCTCAGGCTGGCTTTGAACTATGGTCCTCAGATCTCAGTTTCCTGAGTAGTTAGGAATTATAGGCATGCACCACTAGCACCCATCTTATTCCAATTAGAAGAGTAGAACCCATGTAATAGTAAAATCTATTTTCCCTCCCAGAGTGGAAGATAAATCCTGTCAATGATTTGCTAACTCCTCCTAGACCCAGAAAAATCCTTTCCTTTAGCCTTTTCTACTTATCTTCTCCCTTTTATTAATTTGCACACAAAACCATGGTGGTCCCTAAATGTGCCTATCTCCTTTCACCATAGGTTTCTTACAATTGCTTTAAGAAGTAAAAAGATTAGTCAAATACACTATATTAGTTTGCTAGGGCTGCTGTAACAAAATACCACAGACCAGAGCGACTTAATCAACAGAAATTGTTTTTCAGTTCTGGAAAGTAAAAGTTCAAGATCAAGATGCCTACAGAGTTAATTTCTTCTGTGGGTCTTGAGAAGAGAATCAATTCCAAGCCTTTCTCCTAGGCTTAGAAATGGCCACCTCTCCTATGTTTTCACATTGTCTTCCCTCTGTATGACTCTATATTCAGATTTCTTCTTCTAGTAATAATCAGTCTTACTGTACAAGAGCCTAATAACTTCATTTTCAATTTAATCATTTCTTCAAAGATACTATCTTTGAATATGGCTACAATCTGAGGAATTAAGGTTTAAGGCTTCAACATGATTTTTTTTTAATGTGGAGAGAAAGATATAATTCAGCCTGTAATATATACATACCTTAATGTTTTCTAGCTAAGAAAATTAAAAATAAAATTTGTTTATAGGGAAGGTAATCTGGGAGGGAGAGTCAGTTTATGAGGGAATAGAGAAAGGAAGAGATAGAAGGGAACATATATATGACCAAGATGAATTATCACCATGTCCAGTCTGGTGGCTGCATAATGCCACCGAAGCTTCTAAGGAAAATAGTACAATAAGAAATACACCACACTTTGTATGAAAATCGTTCAGTTAAAATGTTTAAGAATCCCTACACTGGACTTTAAGGAACATGAATTACCATGGTCTCTAGTTTTCAGTGTTTGAGAAAGATGTGGGATAAAGACAGAGAGGAAGAGGGAGAAGGAGAAAGAAGAGGAGGAAAGAAGGAGAAAGAGATGAAAAGAGAGAGAGAGATTAGCAGGGAGGGAGGGAAGGAATGAGAATGAAGGAAAGGGAGAATGACCTAATAAACCACCTAATGGATGGGTATGTGTTAAACCTCATTTCTTTCAATTTTCTATTTCCTTCTCTTTCAGTATGTCTGGGATACAAGTGAAGAATATCTCTTCAAAGCCATGGTGGCTTTCTCCATGAGAAAAATACCCAACAGAGAAAATACAGAGTAAGTAAACAGTTCAACATTTCAACTGTTTGCAATATTACTTAAGACTGTTCACTATTTTAAATCTTAACTTGAATTTCTTAACTAACTTTTAAGACACTCACAACTTACTTAAAATTATTTTGTAACATAGCTGCCCTTATAGTTAATATCTTGTTCCAACAATGTTCTTTTTTCAACAGGCAATATAGAGACACATTACTTACAAAATGGTAGTTGTGTTCCCTGAGATTTCTATATTCTATTACATACATATAATTTTTCTTGCATATAGATACCAAAGAATCCTACATTCATTTAGAGAAAATCCCTATATTTATATGTTATTCTTTTAATATTAGAATCTATCATAATCCCATGCTAATTTTCTTGAAAGCAATCAGCACTTCGAATAGTTTTCTATTTTGTTCTAATCTTCTGAAGGAATCTTCTCTGTGATGCTTCTTTTCCTATTTGTGGTTAGGATAATATTTCTGGCATCTCTTTCCTTCTACTCCTTGCCTCTCCTTAGGAAGGAAATGGCTTATCTGAGCTGGAAGGAGAATCTTAGTTTGGGTTCCTTCCTCTTTGGGAATTAGCTTGCCCTTCCCACTCCACCAGGCATCCTTGGTGCTATTCTCTAGTTAAGTACTGAAACAAGATGCATGTTCCAACAGGCAGACACACATACCTTTCAGGTGGTACTTGACCATTTCCAGTGAAGGAGCATTTGGATTGGTAGAGGCTCTGGTACATGGTGCTCCCTGCCCCAGAACAACTCACCATGAGACAGCATGGGGAAAATGACTTCACTTCAGGATATTTTCAAGTTAGAAAGAAAACCTTGATGCTCATCAGAGTCATATTCGTCAACTTAGCCATAAATTTTGATAACCTATCTGTCTTAGTGTTTTGTTTGAGTACTGTAATAATGACTCAGAAGATTCGTATTAGCTTCTCTCACCCTTCCAATATCTGATGCATTGGCTGTGATTATGAAGAATAACGTAATCGATGTTAAGGAAGCTGAATAAACATGACATATATTTGCATATACAGTCACATATATTTTAAAATAAAATGTTCACATGATACAAAAGATTAAGAGGAAGCTTTCAAAGGTGACTGGATGGAGTCACTGCCTGTTGAGCAGAGAACTAAGCCCAGGGCAAGCTGGGTAGTAGAGCAAGGTTGGAGCTGTACTGCTGGAAGCAGAGCCCAGGGAACATGGAAAATGACGCAGGATACAGGTACTTGAAGCGGTCTCCCAAGTTTCCACAGGAGCACCTGGAATGCAGAGCCTCTGGGTGCCTGCCACCAAGGAACCACTAACAGCACATGGAAACCACAGAAGGCTCTGGCCAAGGAAAGGCCTAGGTCTTTTCTTATCTGACTCCCCTGCCACATACTCCCTTTCCCACTTATACAAGAGGGAGAACGGGCATGAGGGAGGGTAGGCATGCAGGGTGGAGGGCAAAGGGCTGACACTCAGTGTCCCTGCTTGGATGGAACAGCTGGAAGGAGAACAGCTGCAGGTTGGAGGGAGGAGGACAGTATATTAGTCTGGCCTGCTTGATGTAGTAGCCAGAAGTGACAGGCAGGTTTCACCACATGTTCCAGATGCTGTCAGCAGGGGAGTAAGAGAGAGAGAGAGAGAGAGAGCTGTCAGGCCAAAGGCAAATGGTATCAGTAGACATAAATACCTTCTTTCATTGTGGTCTAAACAGTCAGATCTTCAGAATTAACTGTTATTGAAAGCATGCTATTTTATGGGCACTTAAATTAAAATGATGGATAAACTAGGTCCACATGTCCTGGGTCCTACTGCCATGAACCTGGATGTGGTAGACATAAAAAGAGAAGGGCTATGGGGCTGGGAGTTTGGTCTAGTGGTAGAGTGCTTGCCTAGCATGCGTGAAGACCCGGGTTCAATTCCTCGGTACCACATACATAGAAAAAAGCCGGAATTGGTGCTGAGGCTCAAGTGGTAGAGTTCTAGCCTTGAGAAAGTCCAAGGATACTGCGCAGGCCCTGAGCTCAAGCCCAGGACTGGCAAAAAAAAGAAGGGCTATAATGTGTTTGAAAGAAGGAAATTCTTTCAAGAGTTATTTTTTGCAAACTATCTCAAAATGATTTTATTGCTGTTTGCTGAGGTTTTTAAAGAAAAGTGAAACGTGTATGAAAAATTAATCTAAGTGGAAGTTCTAGTTTCATTAGAGTGAGTTACTAGAGATTTTATTGGGAGTTTGGTTGAAGATGGCAACTAGATGTTTTCCAGTTTAAAATATAATTTTGGCCAGGTTTGCTAAAAATAGTGGCACAGAAAACTCAAAACATTGTAAGCAGCTTCTAAGAAAGTTGTGATCTACATTTGAAGTTTAGTTTATTCCCCAGGCAAACTGAAAATATTACATATTTAATTTATTCCAACTTTGGCTTTTAGGTAATTTACCACTTTCAGCAAGACAGGTAAAAGTCTGTCTCAAGCATGGTTTTCTCTTTCCGACTTAAGAAGTGTAGACCATGTAACAGATTTTCGTCTTGCTTTAATTATTTAAAGTCTTGTGATTTAAAAAGGAACAATGTGTGCTCTTGTATCCATAGTAAGGTAAGGGGATTAGTAGTCTTGTGCTTATAAAGCAGGAGCCCAACTCACTGTATTTAGTCCTAATTTTAGAAACAAGAGCTGTATTCTTACGACCCTTAGATACTATTGGCATGTCTGGCCCCATTGGTGAGAAATGGCAGTGGAGCCAATCCTTAGAGAATCAGCAACAGACCGGGGCTTCCTATAGTTCCTATATAGGAGTGCGAAGGAATATTTATACTTCCTAATGATTTGCTTCAGGCAGCCATTTGTGTATGTTTTGTAAAATTAATCAGATCCACCTGTATTAAATCTCTTAGAAATATCGAATTTTCATTGCTCTAATAGCACTGAAGTTTATCACATCAAAACATGTTTTGTGCAAATCTTGGGAAGATTTATTTGGAACATCAGGGATAAGTCGCACTAGTTGTACATAGTCTATAATTAGGAAGAAGTCAACTGTTGTACTTTGATTCCTTAATGTCCTAGGGCCCAAGAGAATTCATTTGTCTTTAGGTGGATGAACTGTGAGGTAGTGTTCCTGATGATCAGGATGAACAGGTGATAAAATAAAAAAGAATGCTCTTTGGTTAGATACCATGAAGTTCTTGACAAAGACGTTGAATCAGCCACATGAAATCAAAAGCCCTTTTTTCCCTACATTTTGGGTTTATTCCCAGATAGGGCATGACAAGATGTGTGACTTCTGGGCTTTGAATTTGTTTTTTAATGTCCATGGTGAGGGAAACAGAGGGAAGTATTGAGGGCCAAAAACGTGATAAAGGAATTTTCTGTGTCCCTCCACTATGCATACCACCCTCCCAACTATATGCATTTCTTTATTTTCTTGATTATTGTTAGCATCTATACACTTAGAAGCAAGTTCCATGGGAAAAGAATGCTTTGTTTATGGCTGTATTCTCTGACTCTTTAATAGTCTATGAAATTCGTGTTTGAACAATATGTAATGAGGCTGTAGGTGGAAAGAACCACACACACGGAGTATCTAGATGAATCTATACCTGGATTTTGGCCTCCTCTATTAGGATAGAAAGGCTTGATGCTGGTGGCTCATGACTATAATCCTTGTTACTCAGAAGGCAGAGATATGAGAATTGAAGTTCAAAGTGAGCCTAAGCAGAAGTCTGAGAAACTTTATCTCTAATCGATCTTCAAAAAAACACCTTGAAGGCATGGTTCAAGTGGTAGAGTAGTAGTCTTGAATGGGAAAAAGCCAAGTGAGAGTTTGAGGTCCTGAGTTCAATTCCTGGTTCCAGCATAACAAGAAATGCTATTTTTCATTCATTTTATTGACATAAATGACACTTGCTACATATACTGTACTTTTTCATTTGGTGGTTTAAGATTTATGTTTTTATTCAAAATATGTAGTTGTACTTCAGTGATTTCCACTAAGGGATGATTTCTCTTCCCTTTGGTGGTACTAGCATTTGAACTTAGGATGTAATGCTTATTAGGCAGATAATACCACTTGAGCTACTCTACTAGCAACTTTTTCTGTTTTTTTTTGCCATTTCTGGGGCTTGAACTCAGGTCCTGAGCACTGTTCTTGGACTTTCCTCAAAGTTAGCCATCTATCACATGAGCCACAGTACCACTTCTGGCGTTTCTATATATGTGGTACTGAGGAATCGATCCTGGGTCTTTGTGCATGCTAGGCAAGCACTCTACCACTAGGCCACACTTCTGGTCCTTTTTTCTGCTATTTTTGAGATGGGGGTCTTGCTGACCTCATCTGAAAGCTTCCTACCTGTACTTCATTTTATCGCTAGGATAACAGGCATATGCTCCTGCGCCCAGCCATTATACTTCTTCTGTAGCTTGGGATGACAGGCTGTAGACCCATTGCTTGAGACAAAGTCTCTTGAATTTTATTTACAAAAGCCCACATTGGTTTTGAACTATGATCCTCTCTTTTTTTGCTTCCGAAGTAGCTAGGATTGAGCAAGTCCACGTGATTTATTTTATCCATTAGGAGATATTTGGATGCCTGAAGACATATTTAATGGCAATAACTGGAGGTAACATTAACAGTATCAGGTTTGCTATTAATATCCTATAATACACAAGCCAGGACCATTGTGCATTGTTTTATGCACAAGTGAGGACTGCTGTGTATTGGTCTGATCTCCATAACATAACATCTGATCTGATTGTGCAAAGCCTAAGAAACCTTTAAATACTTAGAAAAATGATGAATACTTTTGCTGTGTCTCACCTTTGACGTAGTCCTTACTCTCATAGAGCCCATTGTCTCTCCAGGATGCTGTTTTGTATTTGACAAATACTTGTAGCACACCCTCCATTGGCTAAGAGAGCAAACATGACTTCTAAGGAGAAGTCATGGTTACAACCATGCAGGACCTTCTGAGAGATGACCTGCTTTCTTCAGTGTCTCCCCAGATGGGCTGTGGAAGAGAAACTGGAAATCCTAGAAGATGAGAGGCTCTGAGTGGGGGTCTGCAGAGAGAGCTATAGTGCATTATTTCCCTCAGGACAGGGGTGGGAATGCATTGCAGTGTTTACAGCATAGTTCAACCAAATAAGCATCCATACACAACTTTATTTTGTTCATATCTATACCTTTGTTATGTATTATAAGCATACATAACGAAAAGACTTACCTTGACTATTTCTTGCCAGTAGAGGTCAGTGATGCTCAGTGTTCTCTACCAGTGTGAATTATGACCTCCTCATTCCAGTGATTATTTGGCAATGCCTGGATACACTGCGGATGGTCACAACTTTGACTATGCTACTGACACACATTTGTCAGAGGTCAGGTAAGTAGCTTACACCTTCTACTTCTTAGGACAGTCTCCAACCACAAAGAATGATCTGTCCCTCATACCAGTAGTGCTAGTTGGAAAAATCATGAAGTAGTCTTTTTTTTCACCCATTGCTAGAAATAGAACCCAGGATCTCAACCAAGGTAGAGAAGTGCTTGATTAATGAGTTATACCCCAATCCTTTGGAATTTTCAAACAACATATGACCTGCAACTCAGGCTCTCCTTTAATTCTTTTGTTTCTTTGTTTTTTGTTTTTGCCAGTCCTGGGGCTTGAATTCAGGGCCTGGGCACTGTCTTTGGGCTTTCTCAAGGCTAGCACTCTACCACTTGAGCTACAGCACTGCTTCTGGCTTTTTCTGAATATGTGGTAGTAGGTAATCTAACCCAGTGCTTTGTGCATGCTAGGCAAGCATTCTACCACTATGCTCTGCTCCAGGCCCTCTCCTTTAACTCTTTTAGCCTCCTACTCAGCCTCCTGAATGCTAGGATTACAGGTGTGAAGGACCACACTTAGCTACGGTGCATAATTTCGAATAGAATATTAGTGCTCTCTGCCTGGGATCCAGGCTATGAAGGAGACTGACATTGGGATCATGGTTTCAGGATAATTTGGGCAGAAAAGGTCAAAAGGCTCCATTTCAAACAGAAAGAGGTAAGGCATGATAGTACCTACCTATTGCTCTACCTATGACAAGACGCCTACAATAAGAGGGTCAAAACTCCAGGAATGCAGTGGGCATTGAGCCATAGCACTGCTTCTAGTTTTCTGGTAGTTAATGGAGATGAGTCTCATGTCCTTTCCTGGCTAGGCTGGTTTGAACTGTGATCCTCAGATCTCAGCCTCCTGAGCAGCTAGAATTACAGGCATGAGCTATTGACATCAAGTCCAGCCTATTTATTTGTTTACTTATTTTTGCCAGTCTTGGGGCTTGAACTCAGGGCCTGGGCACTGTCACTGAGCTTCTTTTGCTCGAGGCTAGCAAATTACCATTTGAGCCACTTCCAGATTTTTCTGATTTTGTGGTACTGAGGCATTAAACCCAGGACTGCATACAGCTAGGCAAACACTCTACCACTAAGCCACATTCCAGCCCTCTATTATTTTAAAGATGGAACTATATTTTCTGCTTTTTTTGCCAGTCCTGGGCTTGAGCTCAGGGCCTGAGCCCTGTCCTTGGACTTTCTCAAGGCTAGAGCTCTACCACTTGAGCCTCAGCACCACTTCTGGCTTTTTCTATATATGTGGTACCAAGGAATCGAACCCGGGTCTTCATGCGTGCTAGGCAAGCACTTTAACCACTAGGCCAAACTCCTGGCCCACTGCTTTTTTTCTAATTAAGTACGAAATGTTGTAACCACAAACAGGTAGATAAGGAAATGATGGAAAGTGACTAGTAGAGCCACTCTGAATGGTGTTGCAGTGGTTCCTCCAAAAATCTAACCATAAGCTGGGCATAGGTTACTCATTCCTATAATCCTGGTATTCAAGAGGCTGAGATCTAAGGATCTCAGTTCAAAGCCAGAAAGCAGGAAAAACTTTAAAACTCTTAGCTCCAATTAAGTACTAAAAAGCTAGAAATGGAGCAGTAGATCAAAGTGATAGAGCACTATATTTGAGTCCCCCAGCTTAGTAATAGTACCTAGGTCCTGAATTTACAGCTTAGTACTGGCACTAGAAAAATACAAGCAACAACAAAAACCTCTAAACTCAGATGTTTCCCATGATCCAGCTATACCATTTCTGGGCATCTAGCCACATTATAACCCAGGCTACCATAGAGATATTGTATTCGCTACCACATAATAGCCAAGTTAAGGAGACACCCCAAATACCCTACAATGGACAAATGGTAAAAAACCATGGTAATTATACCCAATGGAATTTTACATAGCCTTAGGAAGAATAACTAAGTCATTTGCAGGGAAATGGAGGGACTTAAAACAAACCATGTTAAGTGAGGAAAGCCAATCCCAGAGAGACAAATGATCCATGTTTCTTCTCACGCAGAAGCTACACCTAAAGTACACCAGTACATGACAAATTACATAAAACTCTAGGCAGTCACACACTGTGAGATCAAAGTAGTATATTCTTAGGGGAGGAACTCAAGTAATGCCTCTGTGCATATGGTCATATAAAATACTACTTATGGAAATGAAATGGAAACTAGGTCTTTTTGGTCTTGTTTGATTATGTCTTTGGGAAGGGGTAAGGTTAAGCATAGAACTGGAGAGACAGTGAACAAATGCAGCAGTGGTATTTACTAGACACTATTGAAAATGAGCTCTACAACATGTGGATGGGGACGGGAAGGCAAAACTGTAAGAGAGTGAAGGCAGGGGTGACAAAAAGAAATATACTCATTACCTGAGTTAGCAGAGTAACCCCTCTGTAAATCACCTTTAGAACAATAAAGATAAAGATTAAAACTATATATTCATGTGAAATATCCTCAATACTTAATAGAGAAAAAAGAACAAAACAACAATAAAGACTACGACATTTTCTAGATTAACAAACTTCTTGTCTTTATTATACACAACAGAACCAAATATCTAACTACACAAACTGGGCATTTTGAGGGGAATCCTACCTTTTTAAGTCTGGGTTGGCAGGGGAAAGTCCTGGAAAGTCTCTTAACAGTGGGCTCTGCAGGGTAAGGAGGGAGTGCTCTCAACCGAAGGGGTGGGAAGTTTCCAGATTGTCCAGTGACTTCTGGGGGGTAGAGCGGGGTAAGTAGAATGCAAAGGCTGTGGCTTTAGGAGGCAGAGCCCTGCCCCTCAGGAGCCAGGGGGCCAGCAGCTTGGATGAGCTCAGGGGCAAGTGGTCCCAGTGGGCTGCTGGGACAGTCAGGAGGGTTGGGGGCTGGAAGGCAGCATGGCGTTTTCTCACCATTCTCCAGTTGAGGCTCTGCCACTGCATCCTGGGCTGGTGTGTTCCTCTTAGCAGTTCCGGCAGCAGGCTCAGCAGGCTGAAGGAAGGCTACATCTGATGGAGAGCAGACTGGGCAGGCTGAAGCATAGCTGCAGATCTGTCTCTTCAGCATCTCGGTGGAGCTGTTGCTTTTGTTTAGTGACCCCAGCCCAGGGGTGAGAGATCTGGCCGCAGTTTTACCGGTGTCAGAAATGAAGGCACTTGGTAGAGGTGCAGAACTCTTGAGGCGCAGAACCTTAGACCAGACAGGATTGCCAAACTTGCTTTGGCCCAGTTTCATTAGCTTTCTTTGACCTTGGCCTCTGGATTTTCCTTGTGGGGTGGACCACTGAGGGGCTGCTCTAGACTTCCAGGAATGCAGATATGCCCTCTGACCAGGCTTTGGATCTCCTGAAGGAACTTGAGGGGACCAAATCCTGTGCTGCAGGTAATGGTTGTATTCGCCACCAGGATAATCAGGCCTCACTGGGAGCCAGAGAGACAGCCTGCGAGGAATACGGCTCGGAGCAGGTTTGCTGAGTGCCCTTGGGACTTTGTTGAGCTGAGGGCCAAGCAGCAGCATCTGGTTGCTCACCTTGGGCTCCACATACTGGTGGGCAAACATGGGCCTCACAGAGAGGTTCTTCTGGATGAAGTACTGCAAGGTGGTCATACGTACAGCTTTGTCCAAGCAAACGTTCGTGATCGCGCTGCGATGTTTGTGCTTGTACCTCACAGAGTGGCGCTTCCAGAAGGGCTGCACCATGACCTTGCGTGTAGCCCGGTAGTAGCTGGTGAGGTTGCTGCAGTGGGTAGGGCCCGCTTGCGAAGAGCGGTGCTTCCGGCCGAAGGGCCGCATGCAGGTCTTGCGTGTAGCCTGGTAGTAGCTGGTGACGTCGTCACGGGTAGGCCTAGGCCTCACAGAGTTGCGCCTTCCGGCTGAAGGCCACAGCAAGGCCTTGAATGTGTTTAGGTAGCGAATCAAGTACTTGCCAAGGTAGGTGGCCCGGAAGGCGGCCCAGAAAGTTCTGCGACGGATGTTCCTCGGCTTCCGAGAGCTGGTCATGCCGGCCCACGGCTGTACAATGTCCTTGTGTGGGCTCAGGTATTTGCTCAGGTAGCTTCCCATGACTGTGCTGGGCTAGGGAGTCCGTGGACTGAAGTATGGATCTCGCTCTTATGTCGGTAGACTGCTAGCGGAAAAAGCTACCAGCAGTCTCCGAATGACCTTTGGCCAGTGCGTGGGGCATGCGCACTGGGTTAAGAAGGCAAAATATTCCTGAGGCGCATGTCATGGGATGGGCTAGGCATGCGCACAAGTTTAGGAAGGCAAGCTGAAGAGCATGTGGCGTGACGGGGGTGGCTAGGCCTGCACAGTGGGCATGCGCACCAAGTTTGGGCGAAAACGTGTGTGGGGCACGTAGCCTAGCGGATGAGAGGGCGTGGCCAGGCACACTGGGCACGCCCACCCAGTTATGAAGCCAACCTGCCTGGGACATGTAACAAGGCAGGGAATGGGGAAGTGGGTATGGCGGCAGGTGGACACCAAAGTGGGCACATGCAACAAGTTAGATAGACCAAATGGCTTGGGGCACATGACATGGGTCTGGGATAGTCTGGGCCTTTACACGGGGCACATAGACGGAATTAGGAAGAAAAAGTATGTGGGCTACCTGACACAGGGGATTGTCTAGGCATGTGCTCCAGGTTAGGAAGACAAAGCAGTAGGGTAGGTGACAAGGCATAGGCCAAGAATGTACACTGGGCATGCGCACAAGGCTAAGCGTGTTCACTCCTCCCCTTCGTTCTAGTCAAAACGGCAGCCAGGGTGCTTCATATTAATCTTTGTCATTCACATGAGAAGGGCAGGTCCAGCTTCTTTCTATTTTTTTTGCCAGTCCTGGGCTTGGGCTCAGGGCCTGAGCACTGTCCTTGGACTTTCTCAAGGCTAGAGCTCCACCACTTGAGCCTCAGCACCACTTCCGGCTTTTTTCTATGTATGTGGTACCGAGGAATCGAACCCGGGTCTTCATGCATGATAGGCAAGCACTCTACCACTAGGCCAAACTCCCGGCCCCGCTTCTTCCTTTTCTTTCTCATTGCTGAGCCCAGACACTTAGCTCCTGGCTGATGGGTCCGGCACTTGTCTCTACTTTTGTATCAGACATTGACAAGGATAAAACATGAGAAGCCATTTACAGAGGGTGCTTTTTCATGATTGTAAAAATGAGCGTAATACACTAATTAAAAACAGTCTCATAGAATGAGACTAAACAAAATGAACTCTAGGATACAGAAGTTTATCTTTGTGATTGTTGTTCTTCATGTACTATTATTCCTTTTTTCCCCCTTATGGTTAATCTCACGTGGTTACTGTATCTGACTTTGTTACCTGGTATATTGTATATACGATTATTTATTTGAAATAGGGTAGGGAAGGGGGAAAACTAGATGATTGTGAAGTGGTTGGGGGGAGGGAAATGGGCACAAAAGCATGAGAAGGGATATCGATGTGTGAGAAGTAATATACCCACTACCTGACAAATGTAACTGTAACCCTTTATACATTACCCTGATAATAAAATAAAATAAAAAGTTTCTTCAGTAAATATAATTGATGTGTTTTATTCTTGCAAGATGATGACAATGCCATTTTTAAAATAACTTAGCTATTAAAAATGGAAAAAAGCCAACGAGGATTTATGTTTAACACTGGCAGTTTTGTGTTTTCATAGTCTTATATGTTCCAACTTTCAAATATCCATGTCTAGATTATGTTTTTCCTGACCACAAATGTGATTTCTGTCTTTAATTGTAATTGATCTATATAGAATCGAATGAGTCACATTTCCAATTTGTAGTTGAAAGCATATAAATACAAAATACATTGCCACTTATTTCATTTTTTTATTCTTGGCAGATCCCTTATTTAAAGAATGATCTTCAAGTATATTATTTGAAACAATGGGGATCTCTATAATTTTTTCTAAGAAAATTGTAGAAATGATTTTTTACGGATAGATAGATGACATAGAGGCATCATAAGATGATAATTACTACAGAGGGAACAGTTTAATATCATTTACAGTGACATTCTAAATGTTTGTTTTCTTTTCATCTTCTGCAGAATTTCCCATGTGCTTCTGTGCAACGTAACACAGAGAGTGTCATTCTGGTTTGTGGTTACAGATCCTTCAAAAAATCATACTCTTCCTGCTGCTGAAGTTCAATCTGCGATAAGGTAATCACCCCTATGCATAGCTTCTGCTGGTCAGTCAACTTAATGATGAACTCAATTCATTTCATGAATACTGAAGAGACCCCACTCTTTCCTCTCACATGATTTATTGATTAAAGTGTCAAAAATTCTATTCAGTTAATTTCGCGTTTATTAGTTCACATTAGTTTTATAGAAGAAGATTTCACCATTACATTTCCACATATTTACAATGTATTCCAATTAATCTCACCCATCCAGTTAGTTTCTGTTAGAGATATGGCAATATTGGACACATTTTTTCTTGTCAAAACTGATGAGGGACTAGGTTTTCATAATACTACCATTCTAGAAGAAGGAGTGGATATCTGAATATAGATATGATGCTGTCTTAAGCTACAGTGATGTTTAAATTAAATTAAATTTTGCTAGTGTATATGCATTATACAAAGGAATGGGTTTCATGTATCATTGTCATACATGCATATAATGTATTTTGATCATATTCATTCCCTCTGTTACCCTACTACAGTAATTTTTTAGTCTTTATAGTATTTATACCTATGAAATGAAAGGAGGGAATGAGCACCCAATTCTAAGATGTCTGCTGTAGTTCTCGTGTGAGAGCCTGGCTTGACCAGCTGCCCTCTTGGTTGAAAGGTTGATGGATGAGAGTGAATACATAGAATTAGCCTGAGAAATTTAAGGATTGGTCCCAGCCTGCAGTAAGAAAATAACAAAAGATTATCCAACTCGGTATAGAACCAGTGTGAAGCAACTTTTTATTGTGATATGAGTTGTATCTTAGAAATGGAGTTCATTGTTCTATGGAAAGGTTTAAATTTCCATATTATCAATATTAGATTATAAAAGTATTCCATAGTTTGATAAAATTACATGTCAATTACCCTTTGTTAGAGATTATTTGACCTTTCTCTTTCACATCATCATCAACACTTTGTGTTTGTGTGTGTGTGTTGGTATGTATGTGTGATCTTGGGGATGGAACCTAGGTCCTTGTACATAATGAGCAGGGCTCTACCTAACTGAGTTACATCTCCAGCCTTCAGCAGATTTTTATTTGCTGATGAAGTCTTCTCTCCTGGTCTGAGTGACCCTGACCTACAGAGATTTTCTAGCCAATACAATCAGGCTCTGGAATTGTAGCTACGAGCTGTATGTGCCCATCAATCTCTTGAACCACAGGTAATAAAAAAATGATGTGCACATTAATTGTAAAATATACACCAGATTTCAAATGTTGCACAAAATAAAATGTCAACAGAGTCAATTCTGTGGGTTGAAATTATATTTTCTTGACTATATCGAACAATGAAACATTATTAAAATTATTTTTCTTATCTCTTCTTAAATTTTATGAGGGCAGCTCATAGGAAATTTCAAGTCACACAAGGCTCATGTTACATTTCTACTTTATTTTTTTAATAAAGCTCTGATTAATGACACATAGATTCTTTATTTTATTTTATTTATTTTTTATTTTTTTTTGCCAGTCCTGGGCTTGAGCTCAGGGCCTGAGCACTGTCCTTGGACTTTCCCAAGGCTAGAGCTCTACCACTTGAGCCTCAGCACCACTTCTGGCTTTTTTTCTATGTATGTGGTACCGAGGAATCGAACCCAGGTCTTCATGCATGCTAGGCAAGCACTTTAACCACTAGGCCAAACTCCCGGCCCTACACTTCTACTTTAATTTACCTTTTTTTCCCTACTAAATAAATCTCTAATACCAATCCACTCCTAATTGCCACCAGCACCTAAAATGCAGATTTCCCCTAGGAAAAGTAATACATTTATGTTATAATGTTTTCCAGACTTTTGAGCTCCAAGGCCTCCATTGATTTTACTCACAGTTCCCTGAACAAGTTATACTTTGCTACTTTATTCTTTTGTTTTATGGGTCACAGGGCTTGAACTCGGCCTGGGCACTGTCCCTGAGCTCTTCAGCTCAAGGCTATCAATGAGCCAAGCCCCACTTCCCATTTTTCTAGAGGTTAATTGGAGATAAGAGTCTCAGGTCCTTTCGTGCCCGGGCTGGCTTTGAAAGTTGATCCTCAGATCTCAGCCTCCTGAGCAGCTAGGATTACAGGCGTGAGCCACCGGGCCCGGCTGCTATTTCATTCTTATACTCACTAAGTACTATATTTAAAGAACTCCCATTTGTCTTTCAAAATACAATGCAAACATTTATTGTACAGGAGAGCAGCCCTCACATCTAACTTTTTCAATCTCTCCTTTTTCATTCTTTCCTGTGTTCCTGCTGTGCCCATATTTGCACTGAATATTCTGTACTGCTCTGAGGTTGTGAATTTTCTAATCTAGTACTTTTCTGGACTGTAAAATCCTGAGAATTCTTATTTGACTTTGTATCTCCCATGCCTCACACAGTATCTGATACTCGGTTATTTGCTGGCAAATTTTGTTGAGGTAATGGAGAAAAAAAACAGGTCGATGCATTTTTTTTTGCCATTCTCGAATCATATTTTCTTTGCTGCATCCACTTTTCTTCCCATCACCACTTTTTAGGTATATTTTATTGTGTGGGACAACTGATATTTATCTAATAGAATTCTGCCATTCTAAAACAGATTCTATTCTCAGGAATAAAACACATGGACAGAGCTCAAAGCTCAAGACTTTGGCTTACTTCTAGGACATTTGCAGTAATGGAGAACAGAACAGCATGGATGAGTATCCCAGCCAGCAATGTGACTTAATGAAAGAAACTGCAACATCACTGCTTCAGCAAGCTTTGTAGTCAACTCAAAGTCTTCTGCTGGGAGGATGTTTTGTTTATGAGGATAGATATAATTATGGAAGGAGAGATATGTACTTTGTTTCTAATGCTTCTTTCTGTCTTGTTTCATTTGTATTTAAATTATTCTTATATTTTAGAATGAATAGGAACCGGATCAACAATGCATTCTTTTTGGATGACCATACTTTAGAATTTTTAAAAATTCCTTCCACTCTGGCACCACCTACAGACCCACCTGTACCCATCTGGATTATTATATTTGGTGTGGTATTTTGCATTGTCATAGTAGCTACTACACTACTGGTTTTATCAGGGATTCGGCAACGGAGAAGGTAAGATATTTAGTGAGCATGATTGATGGAGCATTTGCTTATTTTTACATGACTTGGGAAGGGAAAGAATTTTCCTGTAAGGAAAGAAAGCCTTAAACTCGAAAATTTGTTCATTTAAAAACTATCTCTTAGCTGGGCACTGGTGGCTCACACCTGTAATCCTAGCTACTCAGGAGTCTGATATCTGGGGATAATGGTTCAGAACCAGCCTGGGCATGAAAGGCCATGAGACTCCTATCTCTAATTAACCACCAGAACACCAAAAGTGGCGCTGTGGCTCAAAGTAGTACTGTGCTACCCTTGAGGTGAAGAGCTTGGGGACAGCACCCAGGCCCAGAGTTCAAGCCCTACAACTAACCCCCCAATATACATGTATCTTATGATTTTTTTTTCATTTTGTTTGCTTGGTTCAGGGCCTAGTAGTCTTTATTAACTGTTTCCCTTTGGTTCTATGCTATATGAATGTTTCCTATGCAGATTTGATTTTCATTATCTTTGTTGTCCTTTTGTTAGGTAGATAAACAAACCTAAATGTACTTTTTATATAAGTGGAGTTCATCCTTGGTAGTACTACTGTCCAAATGACAATAGTTCCACAGTGCTTTCAATGCCTCTCCATCTTTGCTTGCTTATTTTGGGGTTCAGGACTCCAGGCGTATTGTTTTCTCGGTCCATGGCACTTGTCCCAAGCGTTGTGTAATATTTTAGTCTTCCCTCTCACTCGTAGATGCGCATTACTCCTAGTGCCTATGACATAGAAAGTAATATTACTTGTTGCCTTTGAATCAACTACCTGCATCAAAATTGTCTGGAATCTTTGCTTAAAATGAAATTTCCTCGTCCATATCTCAAAGTCTTTAAGTTAGAATCGTTGCAGTTCATGCACTTGTGGTGTGTGTGTGTGTGAGTGTGTGTGTGTGTGTGTGTGTGTGTGTCTGTCTGTCTGTCTGTGTCTGTGTCTAGTACACTACCGCTTGAGTCATACTGCCAGTTGGGAGATACATTTTAATGTCATTCAGAGTGTTCTAATTTATTCATTTTAAGAGCTTTCAATTTAGCAGCTTACATCATATAGAGTCCCACTTCTTGAGTTTATTTACTTGGATGCTATGGCAGTTGTAAACTTTGATGTCAAAATTATTGATGTTGACCCAAAAGGGATTTCATATCAGTGGGAGTGAGTTATTGGGATAAGTAGTAGGAAAGCAGAATTTCTCAGCAAGATGAACATTGAAAATGTTTTTGCTTTATAAGTATCTGTAATCAGAGAGCACAACGGCAAATTCCTCATTTCTTCATTAAACACTTTAACTATTTTAATCTTTTCTTTCTGCTATTGAAGAAGAATACCAGTAAGCGGGACTCATGGGTACATGCATTACAAGAATCATAGAGTGATGGTTTTCAGAAGGATTGGTTATATGTAGAACATATGGGATATGCTTAGAAAAGTATTAGACTAAAAGTTTCTCCTTATGTTTATTATGTTCCACATGCTTTGCCCTAATAGCTAAAATACAGTAAACATTTAAAATCTTAGACATTACACTTTTCATAGATGAGTAAAATGCTTCAGAATAAATGTTCTAAATGTCTATGCTTCCAATTAGCCTAAGGATTAGGATCATGTTTTACTATGTTGATTTTCTTGGTTTGCTACTAGGTGCTAGTTTTGGTTTTTAGAATAGTAAGAAACATTTTCTTGCGATATTTGAATAGCTGTGTTTAGTATTTTTTGAGGGGTGTCATGGGGCTTGAACTCAGCCTGGGCGTTGTCCCTTAGCTCTTCAACTCAAGGCTACCGTCCTACCCTTGATCCAAGCCCCACTTCTGTTTTCTAGGGTTAATTGGAGATAAGAGTCTCAAGTCCTTTTGTGCTGGCTTTGGACCTTGATCCTCAGATCTCAGCCTGCTGAGTGAGTAGCTAGGATTACAGACATGAGCCTCCGGGCCTGCCTGTGTTTAATATTTTTAAGCCTTGTGTTAATGCAGAGGAGCTGTTATTCTATGGTTTCAAATAACTGGAAACTCCTTTATTTTCTTTGATTTTTCGGTTTCCTCAATAGTACTTGCAATATAGTAGTTAAAAGACCATCTAAACGGACATGTTGAATTGCAACCCCTTTGTACAACTACTTAAAGATAATAAAATGTTCAGACTCACTATATCATACAAAGAATGGATTCTGTAGGTAGGCTGGTTAGATTCAAAGTATTTATCTCTTAGATTTTGCTTTTGTATAAAATCTATTAGCTAGATATTTGGAAACACAGGCAATGAGTCAGGGAAATGGAGTCTGGAAGAATATGGTTTGTGATACTAGACTCAAGTTGGTTAACTTATTATTAAATGTGTGTACATACAAAGATAATTTTTCTAGAACAACAGCGAGGTGTACTGGAAATGATTAACTTGATAGGATAAAAGAATTAATACAGTAGAATGCTTAGAGTGGCACAGTAAGTGCCCAACAAGTGTTACCTGTAACTAGTATTTTATAATCTTGCCATTTGCTGGTCTTTCACCTAGTTTCTGATGGGATCAGCTCTCTCTTTCTGAACAGATTCTGCAGTAATATAATAATTGGGTGTGTAGCATCATAATCTGTTGCCTGGAAGAAATGAGACTGTTGTTACAACCTTGTCTTTACAAAGTCATCTCATGTGCAAACTAGGAATACAGATGGACAAATGTCTTATATAAACATGAAACATATCAATAATTAGCAAATGTAGTCAGGACAATTATGATACTGTAAGTTTTAGTATGATAAAAATGATGGTAAGTTTCTCTTGGACAAAATATTGCTTGAAAGATGAGGAGAGAGTGGCAGTTTAAAGTGGAGGAGTGTCTTGATGTCATAATTGTGATAAAACCTTAACTATGGAAAATATTGGAGCTACCCTTACAGCCTTCAGTCTTGAGGTAGACAGCTAAATAAATGTTTAACAATGAGATAATAATAATGAGATAATAAGGAGAACATAGTTTGTATGATTCCAAATCTTTTTTTTTGTGGGTCATGGGGCTTGAACTCAGCCTGGGCACTGTCTCTGAGCTCTTCAGCTCAAGGCTTACTGTCCTACCCTTGAGCCAAGCCCCACTTATGATTTCTAGTGGTTAACTGGAGATAAGAATCTCAGGTCCTTTTGTGCCCAGGCTGGCTTTGAACCTTGGTCCTCAGATCTCAGCCTTTTGAGTAGCTAGGATTACAGGCATGAGCCACCATGCCAGCTCCAAATCTTAAGGTTAGTAGACCTGGAGAGACCATGGGATTATCTCAGTTCCTATTTGCTTTCTATGAAAAAGTGTTCCCAAGAAGCAAAACATGAACAATTCTGTAATTTTTTTCAAGAACAGCATTATGTTGCTTATTTGGAGCTGTTCAGGGGAGAGTTTAGACTGGAGTTCTAACTATATAAACTCAAGTTCCAGCTTTTCTGTTTACTAAATATATGATCTTGATTGAGTCACCTAATTTTTCTTGGTCTCAGTTTTCCCATCAGTAGTTGGGAGATATTTCTCACAGAGCTTTCATGAGGATTGTGACATAGATATGTATGAAGGACTGAGGTCTGCTTGGTTAAATAAGCAGTAATTACTATTAAAAATCAACTTACCCATTGTGATTAATTGGTGTTGTGAAAGGATCTTTTTTTCTCATACAAATAGGGCCAACATATTCCATTCACTGACTCATTGCTTGGGATTTTACTAGTTAATAAACACCTATTTTATTTTACTAAGATATAGTTGACAATAATATATTTTACAATGTACAAGTAAAATTTTTATATCTCTGTGTTGTGAAATAAAACTAATTGACATATCCATGACCTCGCATATTTGTCATTTTTTTGTGGTGAGAAAAATTAAGATCTGTGTTAGAGACTTTGAAATATACAATATATTATTATTACCTATAGTCACCATGTAGTACAGTAGATTTCTTAAAGTTACTCATCCTGTGTAACTGAAACTTTTTCTGCCAGTCCTGGGGCTTGATCTCAGGGCCTGGGCACTGTCTTTGAGCACTTCTGTTCAAGGCTAATGCTCTGCCATTTGAGCCACAGCACCACTTCTGTTTTTTTTTTTTCTGTGTATATGGTACTGAGGCATCAAACCTAGGGATTCATGCATGCTAGGTGAGCATTCTACCACTAGGCCAAACTCCCAGCCTTTTAACTGAAACATTTTACCCTTAATCATACCTTCCAGTTATCCTGTCACTACACCAGCCTTGGGTAAACACCATTATATTCTCTGCTTCTATGAGTTTGACTTTTAGATTGTTCATGTAAGTGAGATCACATGGGCTTTAGCTTTTTGTATCTACTTTGAGCGTAATATCTTCCAGGTTCATACAGATTGCAAGTGCTGGTGCTGTAGTAAGTATTCTTCCTTTTTTTAAAAAGTGAAATTTCATTAGAAATGCATTAATTTTCATTTATGGTTATTATAGGTACCAATAAATATTGGTCACTTAAATAACTAGATGGGAATGAAATTTTGATATAGTAGAATCAGTCAATTCAGTCAATCTCTTTTTCTTTTTCTTTTTTGGTGTCAGCTTTGGGGCCTAGATTCTGTCCCCAAGCTTTTTTATTCAAGGCTAGCCCGCAACCACTTTTGCCTTAGCCCTACTTCTGGCTTTTGTTGGTAGTTAATTGAATAGGATCATTCTAGTTTAATATAATACCATATGTCTATTTTTTTGCCAGTCCTGGGCTTGGGCTCAGGGCCTGAGCACTGTCCTTGGACTTTCTCAAGGCTAGAGCTCTACCACTTGAGCCTCAGCACCACTTCCAGCTTTTTTCTATGTATGTGGTACCCAGGAATCGAACCCGGGTCTTGGTGCATGCTAGGCAAGCACTCTACCACTAGGGCAAACTCCCGGCCCCCATATGTCTATTTTTGTTATTATTCTGTGTACTTTCCAGATCACATTAAAAAAAACTTATTGCCCAAGGCATTGTCACGGAGCTTGCCATATGTTTTCTTCTAGTAATTGTAGCATTTTGAATTGGTCTTTGTATCTGATATGAGATTATGACAATATTTCATTTTTCTTCATTTGAATATCCAGTTTAGCCAACACCATTCATTGAAGACACAATTCTTTTCCCACTATATGTTCTTGGTATCTTTCCTGAAGATCATTTGACCATAAATTTGTGGATTTATTTTTTTTGCTTGTTATTCAATCCCATTAGTCCATGTGTCCTATTTGATATCACTAACATGCTGAGTAAATATGTATCTTAATTCCAAATGATCTTATTCAATATAATGGCCACTATAATAGTAGTAAAGTTGGTAACTAGCTCTCTAAAATTTTTCTCTGATTTTTAGTATTTTCCAGTTTCCTATCAAGTCTGAAAAATTCTGAATGCTTGACAGCCTTTGAAAGTCTGTGCAAGCCAACTCACCATGGCAACTATCACATCTTTGTGAAATAATTTGAGGTCTCTGGTATTATATAATGTAGAATAGCAGTTTGTGGAAAGGAGATTTTGTTGAAGGCAAAGAATTGAAAAATGAGTTTTTTCACTTTAGGTTTGGGTAACAGTGTGGGAGCTGGAAAGGTGAGAAAGCAAACATGATCACCTGCATATATTTCAAAATCATGTGTATGCTAGATCTGTGTCTAGCCTTAATCCAGAAGTAGACATATTGGTTATCTGCTCAGCTGTATGATAATAAAGATACTGATGTTAGTGATGGTTATTGTGATAATTGTGCTGATAAAGTTGATGATGTAATAAGGGTTTTAATAGAACATTTGACCAAGACCTTTTGTTTTGAGTTTGCTGAATGACCTTAAGCAGGTTACATATGAAAATATGATATTTTTTCTCAGATGGTTATAATGTCATGAAGACAAAAATTAGATTATATATACATACTCATTATATACCAAAAAGTGTGTTATCAAAATGAGTTAGTATCATAATCATAAAAAAGGGATTGTTTTATAGAACTTGGTATTTTATGATACATGACAGCACAGGACACAACACACTTTACATGTACATATGAGGTTCATTTATGAATCTAGTATATAAATGGATTATTATCAAGTTAGACTTTAAGTTTAAGGTCATGATTGGGTCTTACATATGGAACTTACCAGTTATCTAAATCCAACCCTCCAGAGACCAAAGCATAGAGATGTAAAAATATTTTATTTAATTAAATATTCATTCTGTGATAGGAGATATAGTATAAGTCATGGAAGAGATAAAGATAGATAGCATGACTAGTCCTTGCTTACACGTAGATTATAATCTTGTAGTTAATATAAAAAACCAGGTCAAGGACTTGGATAATGTTCATATCTGAGCAGAGTCATTAGTGAATTTGCTTGGTTGGTTTTTTTTTTGATATATTTCTTTTCCTCTAAAGGTGATAATAAGTAGATGTACATTTGTATTTTTAACAACTCTTGTTTTTCACACAAGGACATAAGAGTTTAGTCAACACATGCATATATTCAAACTTCATGTTCTTTTTTTTTTGTGGGTCATGGGACCTTAACTCAGTCTGGGTGCTGTCCCTTAACTCTTCAGCTCAAAGCTACCGCCCTTGAGCCAAGCCCCACTTCCCATTTTCTAGACGTTAATTGGAGATAAAAGTGTCAGGTTCTTTTGTGCCCAGGCTGGCTTTGAACGTTGATCCTCAGATCTTAGCCTCCTGAGTAGCTAGGATTACAGGCGTGAGCCCCCTCATCCGGCTCAAACTTCACATTCTTATGAAAACTAAATTCTATTAAAATGCCTGCAAATCCATTTTTATTGCCACACCATTCACAATAGCCAAGATATGGAAACAGCCTAGATGCCCCACAATAGATGAGTGGATAAAAAAAAGTGTTACCAATGCACAATAGAAATTTACACAGCCATTAGAAAGAATAAAGTAATGTGTTTTGCAGGAAAATGGATTGACTTGGAACAAATCATGTTAAGTGAGGTAAACCAAGCTCAGAGAGACAAATGGTGGTGCATGTTCTCTCTGATATACAGAAACCACATCTGAATGTGCTGGGATATGATAAATTATACAGGATTCTAGATACTCATAGTTGGACCAAAAGAGGATACTCTGAGGAAAGAAATACAAAAGCACAATGCCTAATTGGCTTTGCAAATGTATGTGAAATAATAAACATACTGAAATTAACTCCAATATATGGAAATAAGAGACTTATTCCCTCCCCGTCCCCGCTTTACTTTTAGTTTTTAGGTTTTGATGACTCCGTCTTCTTTATCTTATGTATCCAAGAGTACATTTTCAGAAGAATTGGGGGAGGAGAGGATACAGGGCAATAAAGGTAAAAAGTGTAGCAGTGGAGCTCATTGGACTCAGATGGAAGGGAGGTACACAACTTGTGGGTGGAGATGGTAGGGATGAACTGGGAGAGAGTGCGGGATCAGAAGAAGCTGTATGAAGGAAAATGTACTCATTACCCGATTCATGTAATTCCTCTGTACGTCACCTCTATAATGACAATGAAGTACATTAGCTAAAAAGACAGTTTAAAAAATCATTGCTGGCTATTTTCCTTCATTGTGTTTAGAATACGCATATCTATAGGAAACCAGTGTTAAATGTGTTTTACATGGAGCCTGGGAAGACTAAAATAGAATTCTAGGTTAGTTTCTTTCACCAATCTTGTTTTAGTACAAAGGATAATTTGCTATACATATTTTGAAATTGTTACTCATTTCAAAAGAAGGATAATAATAAAGACTACATAATACTGCAGTAAGATTAAATGAGGTGATGCATGCCAGGCCCCTATTCTGAGTTTTTACATGAAATACATGCTAATTATTTTCATTCTTATTGCTATCATATAGCAGATGTAAAATAACTTACATTCAGTATTATGGTTAGAAAATTTTTCTTGTTTGAAAATCACATTTGTCCTTTACTACCCTCTGTATTTTTGAGCTCTTTGGCCCTCTTTTGTTTGAAGAGAGATAGAAATACTATCTGCTTTTAGTCATCACTATTTTATTTCGTTCTTTCTTTTTTTTTCTTTTTGCCAGTACTAGGGTTTGAACTCAGGGCCTGGGCACTGTCTCTGAGCTTCTTTTATTCAAGGCTAACATTCTAACACTTGAGCTACAGAGCGACATCCAGCTTTTTCTGTTTTTGTGATATTGAGGAATCAAACCCAGGGCTTCATTTATGCTAGGCAAACACTTCACCACTGAGGCACATTCCTAGCTCTCAGTATTTTATTTCAAACAGGACAAATCCGGTTACTCTGCCCCCCACAATGCTGATGAATACTCGAGATTATTGCATCCTGTCTTTTGTACCTCTTCTCCTAAATTTATCTTTATGATCTTTGAAATCATGAGGTGCTAATTGAATTGCTTATTTTTTTTCTGACAACACAGAAGGAGTTTAGTCTCAAGTTCTTTATTCCCTTTCTAAACCACTTGGCATTGCAGGAGTGATTGAAGTCATTAACATTCAATGTGACTTTTCAAGAAAAATAACTCATGAATTCAGCAGAACATCAGATCAGAATGATTCAGAAGATAGTTACGTTTTATTATTTTTCATAAGAACATCACAGAGAGAATGAATCAGTTTACTGCTGCACATACTCTGAAATGTGACTAGGTGCTATATTACTGTTAGATAACCTTTGAGCTTCTTATCATGTCTACCAGCTAGCAAGTTACTGACACTGCAGTTTATGAGGTCCGGTAATACCAAGATGCTGAACAACTGGATCTAAGGTCACAAAAAATATATGTAGCTGATTTACCCCTGGTTCAGTTCACCTTGATAAGTTCCTACAGTGATTTCTCTCTGGTTCTTTCTGGGTAAAAAATTATTCTAATGAAGAAGACCGTCTCTCCATCTAATTGTATGATCCTTCTTTCCCATTCATTATGATACGTGATGGATTATCTTTACTTTGTGTCTGGTGAGGGGGAGATAAAATTGATTAGCGCATATCTAGCTGTCATTTTTCTTTTAACAAAAGTTTCTTTTAGCAAAGAAACTGGTAAATATATACAGATAACCCATTATTTCTAATACCACTATTACATAGCTGTTGACTTTATAATACTTCATTTAATATGTTCTGATGTTTACATATATAAAATTTAGGGTAAGACTTGAGAACTTAATATCAATGCATTGTTATGGACAGTCATTATTGAAGACTAATAAAGAGCAATTTTAGAGGTGTTTAAGCACATTTTCCATTTTTTTCATCGTATTTGAGTTTGAATTTAGGGCCCCACATTTGCTATGCTGGTACCTATTAAAGTTTATTCTCTATTTCTATGTCATCTATCTATCTGTCTGTCTGTCTGTCTATCTATCTGTCTATCATCTGTCTTGTATTAATTGTCCTAGGGCTTGAACTCAGGGCCTAAGCAATGTCCCTGGGCCTTTTCTTTTCTTTTATTTCATTTTATTTTTATTATCATTGAGGTAATATGTAGAGGGGTTTCATTACATTTGCCAGATAGTAGGTGCATTACTTCTCACACATTGATACCCCTTCTTATGTTTTTGTCCCCATTTCCCTCCTACCAGCCCTTCCCAATCATCTTGTTTTCCCCTTCCCTTTCCTATTTCAAATAAACCTATATACAATATACCAGGTAACAAAGTCAGATATAGTAACAATATGAGAATAACCAAAGGGCAACAAAGGAGAAGAGAAATAATATAGTACATTAAGAACAACAATCATTCAAGATAAAGCTCTGTTTCCATATCCTAGGCCCCTGGGCCTTTTTATTTTTTACTCAAGGCTAGCTTTCTTCCACTTGAACCACATCTCTACTTCTGGCTTTTTGCTGGTTAATTGGAAATAAGAGTTTCATGGACTTTTTTTGTCCACACTGGCTTGGAACTGAGATCCTCAGAGCTCAGCAATCTGAATTTCCTTTTCGATATTTCAATTGATTTTTCTCTAAACATTTATATGATATTAATTTGTATAATCATATGAAAGGAACTTATTACTGTTTAAAATTTGATGTTATTGAGGTTCTCCTAGAGCTAATTTCTTTTTTGTCAGTTGTGGGACGTGAACTCAAGGCATAACCACTGTCCCTAAGCTTTCATGATCAAGACTATCACTTTACCATTTTGAGCCACAGCCCTACATCCAGTTTTTTGGGGGGTTAGATAATTGGAGATATGAGTCTCAGGGATTTTCTTGCCCAGGCTGGCTTCAAACAGTGATCTTCATATCTCAACCTCCTGAGTAGCTAGGATTACAGACATGAGCCACCATCACCTGGCTCCTAGAGCTATTTTTTAAAATTAATCTAATTACCATATATTGTCGTCCCTTCCTTCAACTGATTTTTCTTGGTGTATGTGTATACTCGTATTTCCATTCACATATATGTATATATACATTCATATATATATATATATATATACTTATTTATTGTCTGAAATAAGACCATTTGTCCTAACCAATATGTGTATATCATTGATGCATGGTTCTTATTTTGATAGTATCTTTTCACCTCATCAGCTGTTTATACTCATGTAAATTTACTTGAAAATGTACAACATCATTGATGATTTCATTATTCTGAAGGTTCCTATGACCCCTTCTGTTCTCCATGTTTGTGCAGAAGACCAGACTTAGCCATGCTGCCTTCTAGATCCCAATCACTTTTTATTTATATGCTTTTAGGAAGAACAAAGGAGCATCTGAAGTGGATGATACAGAAGATAAATGTGAAAACACAATCACAATTGAAAATGGCATCCCCTGCGATCCTCTGGACATAAAGGGAGGGCACATTAATGAGGTCTTCTTGACAGAGGATGAGCGGCTCACCCCTCTCTGAGAATATCACTTGTTTCTATACCACTAATGAGAATCCTAAAATAGTTCTTTAAATAAGAAAATTTTACTGTTCTTGAGAGTGATAATTATACTCACAAACTGCATTGAAATCATAAGATGCCAACTAAAATATTTTTGAAAATATCATGTATTGCTTTTATTGATTTAATCATGTATAAATCTAAGGACATTGTTTTTCAGGAGAGAGTAGCTACAACACAGAATAGCAATATTTGGAAATTAATTCTCTTTCAATATTGTATATATCACTTTGTATATGACCAAGTAATAAAAACAAAAATGGAATGGATAAAAATGACAATATTGATTCACAGGGTGAAATTTTATCCTGCTATCATATTTAAAGTTGCATGCATATTTTTTAGATATCAGCTTGTAACAAGGCAGGTCTATTTGTTGAGTATTTGCCAACTTAATAAAGCACTAATCACCTCCTTTTGAATGTGGTCTAAGATTTATTTATATAATATAGAAGAGTGGTTCTAAATTTTACTAGATATATATGATTTACAGCCTTAGAAATGAGTTATTTTAATGTGAGTATCCTTATATGAGTACTTTTATTTAATGTTACATTTGATTGATACATAAAAGTAATACACATGTCTAAATGTTCAATACATGCATAATACATATACATCATAATGTAATACATATATAGTATTATATTTGGATATATATCCCATGTAGTATTTCAGTCAGTTTAGGCATATCTCTTTCCTCATATGGTTGCCATTTTTTATGGTAAGTTCTTTTATGGTCACAATTATTTTTGAATGAATATATCATCATCATCATTTTTTTTTGTGGGTCATGGGGCTTGAACTCCGTCTGGGTGCTTTCCCTGAGTTTTTCAGCTCAAGGCTACCACCCTGCCCTTAAGCTAAGCCCCACTTCCCATTTTCTTGAGGTTAATTGGAGATAAGTGTCTCAGGTCCTAGGCAGGTGGGGTGCGGTGGCTCATGCCTGTAATCCTAGCTACTCAGGAGGCTGAGATCTGAGGATCAACGTTCAGAGCTAGCCAGGCACAAAAGAACCTGAGACTCTTATCTCCAATTAACCTCTAGAAAATAGGAAGCGGGGCTTGGCTCAAGTTTAGGGAGGTACACTTGAGCTGAAGTGCTAAGGGACAACACCCAGGCCTAGGGGTAGGGCAGTAGGCTTGTGCTGAAGAGCTTGGGGTCAGTGCCCAGGCCCAGTTAAAGCCCTATGACCCACAAAAAAGTCTCAGGTCCTTTTGTGCCAGGCTGACTTTGAACCTTGATCCTCAGATCTCATCCTCCTGAGTAGCTAGGATTACAGGCGTGAGCCACTGTGCCCGGCCATAATCATCATTTGAATGCCTTATTTCATCATTATCTATAGTCATCCTACTATACAGTTACACAGTACCAGAACTTCTATTATTTATTAACCATTGGCCCACCTCTTCCTCTCCCCTTTTCCTTCTTATTCACCAAAGTTGTGGTGAGTACTATTTCAACTTTTTAAGCTTCCAAATAGGTGAGACTATGTGGCACTTGTCTTGCTGTGCTTGGGTTACTTAAGTCATCAAGAGAATCTCCAGCTCCATGTATGTTGTTACAAATACCAGGATTTGGGCCAGGAGTTTGGCCTACTGGTAGAGTGCTTGCCTAGTATGCACAAAGACCCAGGTTCGATTCCTCCATACCACATACACAGAAAAAGCCAGAAGTGGTGCTGTGGCTCAAGTGGTAGAGCTCTACCAAGGATTGGAAAAAAAAAGCAACAGGATTTTACTCTTTTACATTCTCTTACTCTCTCTCTCTCTCTCTCTCTCTCTCTCTCTCTCTCTCTCTCTCTCTCTCTCCCTTCCTCTCCCTCCCCCTCCCCCCTCGCTCTCTGCATATCTCCATTCATTAGTTGATGGCAGTTGGGTTATTCCAATTTCTTGGCTGTTGTATAGATAGTGCTGTATGGGCGTGTACATGTCTCAGGACATACTTGATTTCTTTTGACTATATTTCATTTCCTAGTATTCTATATATCATTTTAAATGTTACTAATGATCATTATATATTTCTTTTTGGAAATACAAAATTTGATACTCATTCTCTCTTTGCTATGACTCATAGTTAAAGTTATAGCAATGGTCTATACCTCACTTTTCTGCATTCAGTGTTATTCCTTCGATATAGACTTTAAGGTGAGTAATTGTATGGGAGGTTTATTGGGGAATGTTCTCAGAGGAGTGCAAGAGGGGGAGATTTATGTTTTCTTTCCATCATTCTTATCTCCTAGTGTTTACCTCTTCATGTAATCTCCTCTGCCTTAGTATCAGAGCTGTGATTTACTTCGAATGCATGCAATATGCCAAAGTAATGAGATTCCAGACTCCTACCATCCTACCATTATATATATAATGCATACATATAAGTTTATACACACACACACACACACACACACACATATATATATATATATATACATATATATACACATACACTTCGCTGGCAGTCTTGTATAAACTTCCCATGCTGGCTAGCTTCAGTAGGTAGCCATGAGAAAATCCATGTAAAAGAAATTATGGGATGCTTTGAGGTAGTTATCAAAGATAGTCTTTTCCAAACTACAGTCAAGGAGAAATGAAGTCTAGAAATTAATTCAATCAGATAAGGTATTCCCCTTGCTAAATATCGAGACATGAAGGAAGTGTGGCTAGCCCTGTGAAGCCTAGGTAGATTATCCACCTAGGTTGTGTTTAGATTTCTAGACATGGACATAGGGACATGATAAACATGTACTATTTGAGAAAAGAGAATGACAGCCATAGGTGATCTCAGCAGAGAGGATGCTCTCTTGGGACAAGGCAATTCCCTGTGGTTTGGTACCAATTTCCTGTTGAAAGACTGGGTGGTGAGATTTCAGCAGGCAATATTCCTATCATTTGGAGATGGGTACAATGACTATAAAAAGCTGTCCTTGGGACCTCTCAAAATATCTACTCTTCTATTGTCTGGTTGTAACTTGAATAAATGAGCCAAATGCAAGCCTGATCTTGTTAGTTCCCCAAACCATGACTTTGACATAATTTCTCATAATCTTTGAAATAAAGTAAGACTTTTAAACACAAGGGCATGTCTATGTTTGACACCCATCTCCTTCTCTAACTTTATTTCTTACCTCTTCTCTCTCTTTGCCTGTCTTTGTCTCTTTTTTTCCTCTCTCCATTTTATCTAGCAATTCATAGATCTCTTACAATCAGGCCATTGCACAAACTATTTCTTTTTTCCCCTGATTGAGAGGATTGTACACAGCCTGGGAGCTGTCTCTGAGCTCTTTCTCTCAAGGCTAGCATTCTACCACTAAGCTACAGTGCAACTGCCTACAAACTATTTCTTATACTGTTCTACTAGCCATTCTTCTAGCTTGCATTTAAAGTATTTCTCACTTAAAAAATCTTATTCTCAAGGAAGTACCATTGTGTTATGTGTTTCTAGAATGTCTGTATCATGACACTAAATAAAATACTTTTTTTTTGCCAGTCCTGGGTCTTGAACTCAGGGCCGGGACACTCTCCTTGGACACTTTTTGCTCAAGGCTAGTACTCTGCCACTTGAGCTGCAGTGACATTTCCATTTTTTTTCTGTGTATGTTGTACCGAGGAACTGAACCCAAGGCTTTGTGCATGCTAGGCAAAACATTCTACCAGTAGGCCATGCTCCTGGCCCTTAAATAAAATACTCTTAAGAGTCACTGTTCAAGTTACTTAATGTAGCACCCTCTTTCCTTTCCTTCTTTATTTCCTTTATTCTACAGTGGTCACAATGATAGGACAATTCTTGCCCTCATGGCACTAAAAGTCAACATGATCAGGGCTTGAGAATTGTGTGCAAATAAAGTGGGATGTTAGCTGGAATGAGCCCACAATTTTATTATTTATAAGAAAAAAGCCTCTGCGCCTCTCTCTCTCTCTCTCTCTCTCTCTCTCTCTCTCTCTCTCTCTCTCTCTCTCTCTCTCTCTCTCTCTTTGTAAGTGGAAGAATGAGAATTTGAGGGTACAAGATTTTTGACTCAGACACCATTTTGTCTTGAGAACAATATATGTCAATATTATTGAGGCCTCTTTACTTTTAGGAGAATGAGATTTGATCCTTTGGCTGGCAGGATTTGATCTCTTACACCCCCCTGAGTTTATGATCCAGAATAGTATGACTTTTCATACAAAGGACTTTAACTGGTAAATATCACCTGAATTTACTTGGTGTAAACTACCAGTAGGATCTAAGATTTGTTCTCAACTGGGCATTTATTAGCTGGGCACTGGTGACATCGCCTATGTTCCTAGCTATTTGGGAAGCTGACATCTGAAAATTATGTATGATTCTAAGCCCTCCAAGGCTGACAAATCCATGATACTTTTTTTTGGTCATAGGACTTGAACTCTGAGCCTTGGCGTTGTCCCTGAGCTCTTCAGTTCAAGGCTACTGTTCTACTCCTTGAGCCACAGTGCCACTTCCAATTCCTGATACTTTTACCTCCTTTTTATCATCAAAACCTTGGAACTGAGAGCATGGCTCAATGGTGGAGCACCAGCCATGAATAGAAAAGCTAAGAGTATGAGGCCTAATGTTCAAGGCATTTGTTCTTCTAGAATAAATTTTGAGATATTACATTTTGTGCCTTCCAAAGGAATATAGTATATAAACAAACAAAAGCAAAAAATAAGATATTAAAATGTCATATATTAAGAAATTTCTGAAAACAAGTTGAACAACATTGATATTGGTTATGTTTCTTATTTTGAAAGCTCTGAATGGAATTATTTTGATAACTTTGGTCTGATAGGGTGGGAATTTTTTTCAGTTGCTCCACTAAGATCCTTGTTGGAGAAGTTTTCTATACTAGTAAAGATATGCTATACTTTTGATAGTTACTCTAGCACAAAATTGAGTTTATGTCTTCTGCCTTCTGTCTTTGACAAATTAGGTAATTAGGGAACAGTCAGTCATCAACTATGCTTCTCATTTTTTAATTTAATGATCATGTAATGTTCCACGAGGGAACAAATTGTGAGTTGATGTGTACTGGAAATAAAATGTTCTAATATAGCTTTCTTTCCACTTTCCAAGTCCCTAGCAAAAACTGCTTGTTGAAACTGGAAATACTGGGCACCTAAAAACCAACTCAATACAGAAGAAAATATCTGGAATGGTAGTTTTTGCTATGTTTCATAAAATAAATAATAGGCCAGAGGTATGGCTCAAGTGGTAGAGCACAAGCCAACCAAGTAAGTACAAAGCTCTGGTACTAGTAAAATGAAAAATAATTCCATAAGTTTCTGGAAGACTGCCTGTTTTAACTCCTATGCTAGAACTTGATTGAGTCCTTTGCTCTTTGTACTTTTCTTCTGTGTAATGCAGGGCACATTTCACAGGCTTATATAAAACTGCATCCAGAATTGCATTCCTCATTATCCTAGTAGTAAGACCAGCAAGTTTAGTGAAAGAAGCCCCTGATGTGGCCTGTTAAAAAGGAAAATGAGTCTACTATCATTCCCTTTGCTCAGCCCTCTCCTTGGCTACTCATTTCCCACAGGGTAGAGAAGCCAACGTGTCTACATAGTGACAAGGTCCCCTCTCAGCCCTTGTAAATCCTCTATATTATTTATTATAAAAGTGATTATATATGAGAAAGGAACTGGAGGGAATAATATAAGGAATACTCATGAATCTCTTCAGGTGAACCATTCATAAATAACCTAATAACAAATTTAGATAAATAATGGAGAGAGAGGATCCTGGATGGTTTTGGAGGAAAAGGAGAGAGAAGCCTCACTGCTTTCCCTGTCATTCAGTTAGACATAGAATGGGAGTGGGCTTAACTACATGGTGAACTAAGGAAGGGCCTTGTAGAGGGCGCAGAAGAGATGTTGGGATGGGTAAAGGGGCCACAGTGAGGCTGCAGTGAAGATTCATTCTCAGAGGAGTGTTTCACCAGAACTATGGCTATCTATGTCCTCCTCTTCAGTCAGGGCCATACTTGAACCCTCTGTAGCCAAGGATAAATCCTATTACCTCAGAGAGGCAGATTATATAATGTCCTTCAATCATCTGCATCAGTGTTTACAATTGTCAATCCAGTCTCTCTTAAGACTAACCAGGAGCTTTTTATAGTCCACTCCCAGTCCATTTTTTCCTCCTCTTTTCTCAAGAAACAGCTTTCTAGACAGTATTTTGACATCACCAAACTTCAAGACAGTAGTACTCTGTCATTTTCATCTACTTTGAAAAAAAATCCAGATTATTTTCTTCAACTGAATATATATATATATATTGTGGAAAGAGACAGGGGTTGCACTAAAAAACACACTGATAACCCCAGCTCTCTCACTGGGTGACCCTAACTACTTACTAATGAGTAGAGATGCTTTATAGTAAGTACTTCTAAAAATCTTTTTCTCTGATATGTTGAATATATGTAGTCCTAATTTGTATTCTAATTAACTAGAAATTAATAGTTATTTTTATTGGGTGACTGTAAACAATCAGGAAGATAGTATTTGTAAAGTACATTACACAGCACACATGTTAACTATTTTTTGTTTCTTTTTTTTTGCCAGTCTTGGGCTTGGGCTCAGGGCCTGAGAACTGTCCTTGGACTTTCTCAAGGCTTAGCACTCTACCACTTGAGCCTCAGCACCACTTCCAGCTTTTTTTCTATGTATGTGGTACCAAGGAATCGAACCCGGGTCTTGGTGCATGCTAGGCAAGCACTCTACCACTAGGCCAAACTCCCAGCCTTTTTGTTTCTTTTTTTAAAAAAAATTATAAAATCAAGTCTGTACTCGAGCAAATGCCCTGGAATTATTTCCCGCATTCTCTCTCCCCTCCTTAGGCCTTCCTTTTCTCTTTTGTTAAAGATAAGCGAAGTAGGGCTGGGAGTTTGGCCTAGTGGTTGAGTGCTTGCCTAGCATGCACGAAGACCCGGGTTTGATTCCTTGGTACCACATACATAGAAAAAAGCCGGAAGTAGTGCTGAGGCTCAAGTGGTAGAGTGCTAGCCTTGAGAAAGTCCAAGGACAGTGCTCAGGCCCTGAGCTAAAGCCCAGGACTGGCAAAAAAAGATAAGCTAAGTAATTCCCTATCTATTCTGCCCTATGTACTACCCTCTCTCTCGCCCACTTCATTACTATACTACTTGGCAGCTTCCCACAGTCTCCTTAGTTGTCAGTTTCTGTCACCCCAGTGGAACTCTCCAGGGTGCTGGATTGGCAATGCTTAACAGTCTTTGATGGGTATCTTTAGAAAATATCTTTAAGTTGTACAAAGGGCTTTCAATTCAGCATACCAATTTTTGAGTACAATGTATCTTCATCAAAGTCACCCTTCCATCATTTTCTTCATCTATCCAAACTCCACCTCTCTACTCAAGTTGCCTAGTTCCATTACCCATATGTACATTGATTTTTTTTTTTGTCGGTCATGGGGCCTGGGCACTGTCCCTAAGCTCTTCAGTTCAAGGCTACTGCCCTACCGCGTGAGCCACAGCCCAACTTTCCGTTTTGTAGTGATTAATTGGAGATCAGAGTCTCCAGTTCTTTAGTGTACAGGGCTGGCTTTGAACTACAATCCTCAGATCTAAGCTCCTGAGTAGCTAGGATTACAGGCGTGAGTAAGCACACGTAGCTTGTACATTGATTTTTATGACTGTATTCACTCACCCTTTCTCCATTCCTCTGCTCCACTTGAACTCCCCTTGCATTTTACATGTTGCAGCTTCCTTGTATTCAGTTAGCTAAAATATAAATTAGTTGTTTGAAGGAGTTACACTATTTCAAGTCTCCCCTGTACATACCATACTTTAGACACTATGTTTATGTATATATGCATATGACTCTATATATTTTCATATGTTCCTAACTTAAATGTAACTACCACATATGAGAGAAAACATATCATTTGTCTTTCTGAGCTTGAATTACTTCCCTTAACATAATTAAACCCCAATAGAGTAAAAAAAAACCTCACCCAATTAATAAATCGGCAAAGATGCTAAATACACTTCTCACAAGAAGAATTAAAAAGGGCCAAGAGATACATGAATTAGTGCTCACCATTTCTGGCCACAAGGAAATGTAAATAAAAAGCAACACTCATGTTCCGTCTCACATCTGTAAGATGGCCATTATCTATAATGTGAACAGCAGTAAGTGCTTTTGGGGGAATGGAAACCTATTTCACTGGTGCTGGGAATTGAAACTAGTGCAGCCACTATGGGATGCAGTTTAGACATTCTTCAAAAATTTAAACATAGAAGCCGGGAGTTTGGCCTAGTGGTAGAGTGCTTGCCTAGTGCTGCATGAAGACTCGGGTTTGATTCCTCGGTACCACATGCATAGAAAAAAAGCTGGAAGTGGTGCTGAGGCTCAAGTGGTAGAGCTCTAGCCTTGAGAAAGTCCAAGGACAGTGCTCAGGCCCTGAGCTCAAGCCCAGGACTGGCAAAAAAAATTTAAACATAGAACTACCATATAATCCAGTGATACCACTATTGAGTATTTTTATCCAAAAGTTCATATGTCAACATATAGTAAAGGCACTTCCACATTCATGTTCATTGCTGCAGTATCCAGCGTATCCCAGCCATGGAAGTAGTTTAGATGCCCTACAGCAGGTGAATGGATCAAACAATTGTGATATGCACAGGCACACACACACACACACGCACACACACACACACACACACACCGCGCGCGCGCGCGCGCAATGGAGTTTTACTGACCCATCAGGAAGAATAATATATCATTTCAGAGAAATGGATGGATCTAGGTATCATTTTTTAAAAGTCTGATTACTTGATTTTGGAGAAAGGATTTCATTACTGCTATCAGACCAAACTGGCCCTGAACTCTATCCTCCTGCCTCAGTTGCTGTTATGCGGAGATTACTGGTATATCTCACCATGCCAGACCTACTTCTGATTTTTTAAAAATTACTATTAACTTTTAGTTCAGTGTCTGGCTGAAATTCCAAACAAATAAAAATGGATAATTTTGCCCTCCGTTACTATTTGATGGGTTTTCAAGAAGAATGTTACTTTGAGGCACCAAAATTATATTTACAATGTTACATGTTCATCCCATTATCCAGAAATGTCTTATGGAAGCAATCCTTGTATTTTGGGTTCATAGTGAATTTGGAACAGAGTTGGAACTTGAGTCTAAGGATTTCTTGAACAGATAAATCCATGTAGGAATAATCTTCCCAACATGATCAACCTGCCCAGTAAGACAACCAGAGACCTTGTCTGCTTTTTACTCCCTTCCTTCCTTCCTTCCTTCCTTCCTTCCTTCCTTCCTTCCTTCCTTCCTTCCTTCCTTCCTTCCTTCCTCCCTCCCTTTCTCCCTCCCTCCCTCCCCCCCCTCTCTCTCTCTCTTTCTTTCTTTCTTTCTTTCTTTCTTTCTTTCTTTCTTTCTTTCTTTCTTTCTTTCTTTCTTTCTTCTTTTCTTTCTTATTTTTGTCAGTCATGTAGCTTGAATTAGGCTCTGTCGCTGAGCTCTTCAGCTCAAGGCAAGTACTCTACTACTTTGAGCTGTATACAGTGCCACTCTAGTTTTCTGGTGGTTCATTGGAGATAAGAGTCTCATGGACTTTCCTGTTTAGGCTGGCTTTGGGACACAATCCTCAGATCTCAGCCTTCAGTGTAGATGGGATTATAGGTGAGAACCACCAGTTCCCAGCCTCCTGCTGTTCTTTATATGTTCTCCCTCGTTGTCTATCTCTCTGTCACTGTTTGTCTGTCTGTCTGTCTGTCTCTGTGTCTCTGTCTCTGTCTCTGTCTCTGTCTCTGTCTCTCTCTCTCTCTCTCTCTCTCTCTCTCTCTCTCTCTCTCTCTCTCTCTCTCTCTCTCTCTCTCTCTCTGTAAATACATGGGTTTGAACGCAGGGTCTTACACTAGGCAGATGCTCTACTGCTTGAGCCATGCCACCAACCCTTTTTAGCTTTGGTTAATTTTTGGATAGAGTTTTATGTTTTGTTCCCTGGAGTAGGCTTTAGATTGCTATTAATTTGCCCCTGACTCCACATGGCTAGGTGTGAACCAGCACACCTGGATTATTGGTTGAGGGTTGAGATGGGACTTGTGAACTCTTTGCTCAGGCTTGCCTAGGAATCTGATCCTTCTGATCTCCACTTTGAGAGTGGCCATAGTTATAGTTCTATAGTACTGCATTTGCCTCCCCTACCTGCCAATACTGAAATATTATCATAGACATATAAAAATCGAACTTGGTTCAATGATGACATTGTCTAACATTTTAGAAAGTAGATTTCTTTCTTTATTGTTGTTGTTGTTGTTGTTGTTGGCGGTGGTGGTGGTGGTGGTGGTGTGTGTGTGTGTGTGTGTGTGTGTGTGTGTGTGTGTGTATACTTGGATTTTTCTGCTCAGGGCTGGTATAGATTCTTTTTGGATAGAATCCAAATTAATATTTTTGAGATTGAGCGTGTTCCAATTATCCTCAGATGAGATAAAATGCTGCCATGGAATTCATGCTCTGTCATTTTTAAACAGTGAATATTTTTCTAAGCTCAAGAAGATTCTTGAAGAAATTCAAGAGAAGTAGGCATATCACATATTAGGAAGGTCCTGAATAGCCAAAATGAATACTAAGGCTTTTACCAAACTAGATTTCTAGTTTTTATATGCTCATTAAATCCAAGAGAACTATACTTAAATTATGGTAGATACTGAGGCTACAGCCATTCCAAGAGCATATATATATGTAGGCATAGATACAAATAAAATTTGGGGTACCTTTAATGGATATCTTCATTTTTTTTACATTACTAATGAGAGTTTTATTTATTTAACCTTAGTGGATGTGCTTTACATGGTAAAATCCAAAAAAATTCTTTTTTATTATATTTTTGTTGTATTGTGTAGCAGGATTACAGTTATATTCACCAGATAGTAGGTGCATTACTTCTCACACATTGAGATATCTTCAATTTTTTACTTTGAAATGAGTCCTTAAAAGTTTCAATAAAAGGATCTTACAAAATGACTTATCTATGCTTGTGATACTGTAACTTTACATTTTCTCACTCTCTACCACTTGCTTAGGTAAGATAGAGAAAAAACAAAGTTGCCCCACAATCTAATAAATGTTAACATCCTTGGGCACAGAACCAGTCTTACAAGGTAAACTAGAAGAAACTTTCAAAGCCCCAATTAAGATTCCTTCTCTGGTACTATAGACTAGATAGGCAAGTTTCACTTAGAACCTCAACCTGGCCCTACAAGTTTTCCAAAGATTCTGATATCTTCAAGCAGTGAAGTTAATATATTCTTATCTATAGCCTGAAAATGTTTGAAAGGGGCATAAATCGGCAAGAGAATTATATGTAATGTTGAGTCATTATCCTGCGCACTGACTGTGCCATTCTATCTTTGTGATAACCATTTATCTCTCTTAGGACATTAGGAATATTAGTTTTGTAATGAATAAAACTATAACAGTTAAGTGTCAGATGCTAATTTTGAGTTTGCACCATATTAATCATATATTCTACTTTGAATCAACCATCGATTATGATTATGAATCAAATGTGTTACATTATTTTTGGGGGGCCATGGGGCTTGAACTCAGCCTGGGAGCTGTCTCTGAGCTCTTCAGCTCAAGGATACTGCCCTACCCTTGGGCCTGGGCAGTGTCTCTGAGCTCTTCAGGTCAAGGCTACTGCCCTACCCTTGAGTGAAGTCTCACTTCATGTTTTCTAGAAGTTACTTGGAGATAAGAGTCTCAGGTTCTTTTGTGCCTGGGCTAGCTTTGAATCTTTATCCTCAGATCTCAGCCTCCTGAGTAGCTAGGATTACAGGTGTGAGCCACCTGGCTCAAATGTGGTGCATTTAAAGCTGGGATGGTATAATTATCTCATGGAGAGCAGAAATGAAACAACAAGGATGGCTTGAATTCTGGGTCATATATGCTAGAGATTCCCAAAGGCCTTGTGATTCATAGTGTTAACTTATATTTCTGTAATTGATGTTAATTTATTCTGAATTAAACACACCCATACTAGACTTGTTGGTAACAGGTGTGGTACCCCTGGGGCCTTCAGATCGTAATTATTTCATCCTCATTCTCCTGATACATTGTCATTGTAAGAATAAATGAATCCAATATTACTTCCAGAGTATCTACCTTCTTGGTATATGTCTGTGATTATTTGGCTATCTCATTTTTGCTGAAGTTCTTAGATGGATATGAAGACTATTATTAAGGAATAGTGGTGCTTGAAGCAATGATGTGGATTCTTTATCTTATTTTTAATCGAAACTTAAGTACTTGTACATGTTCATAGTGTAAAATAATCACATGAAAGTAATACCATTTCTATCTCCTCAATCAGTATTTACTTTTATATGTTAGGAATTTCATCCTCTTCTATTCATGTGGAAGTATATCATAGACAATTTTAACCAATAGTTTCCTTGTGCTACTTTTTCCACTCTCTTTTCCTGCTCTTTATTGAATTTCTTTTCATCCTACTATCACCCCACCCATGCCCTACCCAGCACTATTTTAATCTAGTCTTCCTTAAGACTGACATTTGTTTTCAGAAGTGGGCTGAAAAGATAAGACTTTTGTCTTTCTGGGTCTGGTTTATTTCACCCATCATTACCTCCATATTTTAGACTGTTGATGACATTCTTACCTTACCTCTTGAATTCAGAGCACCAACAGGTTGTGAATAAATTAGCAGACTCATTTAAAAAATAAAAATGACAAAAAGATTTCTATTGCTGTCATCTCATTCATTGACACCTCAGTTTCCTATTCATCACTGAACTTAGGGATCAAAATAGTTGTGATATGAAGAGATTAACACAATAGCAGTCTCCTTACTTACCTGAAACATTGATTTTTTACACTGATCTACTGAGTCAAGGGAAGGATTAACCAATATTCAAGACGTGAGGAGCCTACTCAGAAATAGTATGAGCTTGGAAGAAGTGGCTTGATGGAGGCAATTATTTTCTTCATCGTAAAAGTAGTAATCTTTTGCAGTGTCATTGGTAACTATCTGGCTCAATATCCAGCTTATAAATCATGTTATTTTTTCATGTTTTCACCGATATTAACTGGAATCATTGCTCCAAATCTCATCTTATATTGAACAAATTCATTTTTATCAGTTGATACTAATATTATTCCATCACATCCTGTTTGTATACCAATATATATAGTATGTTATAATAAAAATGAGTTATGTTATTGGGGGCTGGTGGCTCATGCCTTTAAACCTAGCTACTCAGGAGGCTGAGATCTGAGGACTGTAGTTTGAATCCAGTATAGGCAAAAAGGTCTGTGAGACTCTTATCTAAATAAAAAAAAAAACCTCAGAAAAAAATTCAGAAATGGAGCTGTGGCTCAGGTGGTAGAGCACTAGCCTTGAACGAAAGAATTTTAGGGACAGTGCCTAGGCCCTGAGTTCAAGCCTCAGGAGTGGCAAAAAATAAAAATATAAAAAAGACTTATGTCACATACAGAGTAGACAACTGAGCTACCTTCTTCCTCCTCTTTCTAATGAGTTTATATACAATGTCTTCATTCAACAAACATTTATTGTTGGCCTGTTACTGTGTTATGTGCCAGCCACTCTTCTAAGCAGTTGGGGATATAGTAGTAGTGAATAAAACCGAGAAAAATCTCTGACCTCTTGAAGCTCATATTCTAGTGGAGAGAAACAGATGGGAAAAAATAAATTGCTGGAATGTAATTATCAGCATAAGTTAGTAGGTGGTGATATGTGCCAGGAATGAAAGATGGAAGTTGTCCAAACAGAGCTAATATATGTGTCTGTGCTGTGTGTGTGGGAGGGAGCCAGTTTAACAAGGTCATCAGGTAGTTTGAGCTCTGTGCCTTGACTTATTAAAGAAGAAATTCATAACATTAGAAATTTCTGATTTGTCATATTGGCAAAAGGAAAACCTAGAGTTTAATGAAGTTGAGAACTTATAGCCTTTGTGAGCATTCCTAGAATTGACCTTGGAGTTAGTGCAGTTGGCTTTATTTGGGATTATACCATTAGGCCACTGTGAGATCTCCTCCTCTAGTGAGATAGACCGAGAGACTCTCTATATAAGTCAGAAGGTTGAGGATGAACTCAGTAAGTAAATCTGACTAAGACCCACTGGTGCTATGAAGAGGGAGGTAGACAATGAAAGCCCCAAGATGTGTCTTCTAGCTCTCAAGATACTTTCTGTTGATCATTCTCAGTTAGATCATAATGCATGACTCTTATACTTAGTCCACAGGTAAAGTATGCATGACATATGATGAATTATGTGTGAAGTAGATACCAATACGAATGAAAGCTTATTCAAAGATACTTGGCAGCAATTAAGCACTGACTAATATAAATCTTTAATCTCTAGCTGACAGGTAAGAGCTGATTTCAAAATGACTACTATGCTTTGAATTCCTGCCGTTGCTGAATCTTTGACCTGTTTTAGGACTAAGCGATTTGAATTTATCTATCTTTCATGTTAGCTGCCTTCCCTGAATCTGCACTTTACTTCAACTCAATCACTCTGTGTTCACAAGACATTTTTTTTCTGCTTAGCTGTAAACTAGTGAAAGCATATGATGCTTTGGCCAGGTTCTGAAATTCAACGGTGTCATACCTTCTACTCATTTCACAAATGATTCTTCTAGGTGTGATTGTTTTAGTAACTCATCTTCTCCTTTTTTTTTCACTGCTAGTACCAGAGCTTGAACCCAGAGCCTCATACTCTTGCTTGGCTTTCTTGATCATTGTTAGCGAAGGTCTACTACTTGAGTCCCAAATCCAGCCTAGAATTTTGTTGGTTAGTAGGAGATGGTATCCTGCAGACATTTTGCCCAGGCTGTCTTCAAACTATGATCCCCCAGGTGTCAGTCTCCTGAGTAGCTAGGATTGTACTTGTCTCTCTTTCTCTTTCCCTCCTCCCTTCCTCCCTTCCTCCCTCTTTTCCCTCTCTGCCTCTATGTCTCTGTTTCTGTCTCTGTGTCTCTCTGTCTTTGTGTTTCTCTTTCTTCTCAATATGTCACACTTCTCAGACCTGAACTGAGTAATTTCATTACATTGAGATCCCGAGGAAGTAAAATATTTTCCTTTTGGCTTTAGTTGTAAAGATATTTGCCTCTCCATCTGTACCCAACAATTCTTGAATGTGTTTCTCCATCCCTAACTTCTCTGATGAACTCTAGATTGTCTGTAATTTCTTAATATCCATATTTGGGATTCTAACCGACATAACAAACTACAAAACTCCTAGTCTTTCCATCAAACCTATTTTCATCAGCATTCATTCCTGTCTAAATTGATATCAAGCTCATCCTTCTATTTGTATAATCCATGAACACTGGCATGACTCTTCCAACTTGTCAACAAATACTGTTAGTATTAAATGTTTTCAAACTACCACCAAGCCACTATGGTATCTCCAGTGGATCATTGCACTAGTCTCCTCACACTAGTGTCATTACCTGTAGTCCCACCCCATTTGTAGTCTATTCTCTATTTTCAGCAGCCAGAGGAATTCTTAAATGTGAGATCATTTCACTCTTTTATTCAAACTATATCATGGATTCTATCACTTGGGTAAAAAATCTCAAATTTTCAGAAGCTGAGTGCTTTTGAACTTAAGATTTTAGAAGCTTAGGTCTTCTAAAGCCTGAGATAAGAATTTATTTTTGCTAGTCATGGGGCTTGAACTCAGGACCTGAGCACCGTCCTTGGGCTTTCTCAAGGCTAGAGCTCTACCACTTGAGTCAGAGCACCACTTGCGGCCTTTTCTGTGTATGTGGAATCGAACCCATGTCTTCGTGCATGCTAGGCAAACACTCTACTACTAGGCCACATTCCTGGCCCACTGAGATAAGAATTTATATTAGTGTCTTCTTTTTTCTACTACTAATATTTGATATTTTGTAGAATCTAAGTAAGAGAATAAATTTGGGTTACTGTATACTGTCATAAATTCTGGCCAGTCAAAATCAGTCCAACCTACTTTGAAATGCCCATTTTATCGTTACAAATTTAGACTCCTTTGAAAACACTTGTCAAATTGGTTAATGAAGATGTTTTGTTCTATCTGTAGGAACAAGAGATCACTGTGATTAAATATGTAAACAGGAAAGACCATTCAGCTTTCCTTTAAGCAGAAAAGAAAACATATCTATTTGCTTTTTAGAAACCACTTATACAGTCACTATACTGTGCTTAAACATGTAGTCAAAATCAATTGTAGTGAATGTAATCATTCTTGGCCTCATGAACTTTAAAAATTCTCTATGCTTTGTACCCAATGCTATGGACATGGTGTTGGAAATATAAACACAACTACATAGACATAAAAATCTATGATTCTATAGATATGATGTTTTATTACATAGATTAATATGTATCTATGACATACAAACCCTCAGCCTAATTTTAATTACATTCTAAATCTGTGACAATGATTGTATATAGAGATCCCCCTTCTTGAATACTTGTTTGTTAAATACATCATTTGAAATATAATGTAAAAACAAATGTTAATAAATTCTTAAAAAAACAAACAAACAAACAAAAAGCTTGGAAGACCTTCCCTCCCCCCCCCAAAATACTGAAGCCTAAGTCTCATACTAGAAAAAAATTGAAGTCATGAATTTATAAGGTAAGGAAGAAGTCATGATTTTCATGGATTAAAAAAAAGAAAAAAAATTGAACCTTAGACATTAACTTGAACTTTAGGTGAATATCTGATTGCCAGCTTGAACCAAATAATTGTGGTTATCAGAAGACAGATTTTTGAGAGGATATTAAACCTCTGTATCTGGAAAGTACTACCTTATGAAGAAGTAGATTGTGGCATGATGATCAGATCAATATAATAAAAACAATTCAGAAGAGGAAAAATTTCTCTCTGCTGTGTATTCGTAATATCCAGAAATTTTAAGATAAGAAATTGCACAGAACATCCTTTCTTGTTCAGTGTTTGCAACTTGGGGAACTGGAAGAAGTGTTTGCTATGGCTATTTGGCAACCTTACCATTTGTGACTCAGTTGAAAGTACATAAAAAGTTGAGCAGTAAGGGAAATATGGATCTCAAAGTCTATGCACTTTGCTCACAGGGGAAAAAGCCACCCTTGGTTTTGAGCCTATGAAAATGAAGCTTTGTGGTGGACTTCCCTTGTTATCTAGTTTCCATCTATGTCTTAGCATAGAGATAACAGATCAAAAACTGTGAGAAGATTTATGGTGTGCAGGGCTACTATAAGTTGATACTCTAAGAAGTAATAGTGAACTCAAAATGTCCCTACGTAGCAGAACTAAGAGCAATAAGACTATTTGCAACAATTTAATATAAAGCTCTACAGTCACTGTCAAGCCAGTTAAGAATGTTCAAGATGGAGACTGAACCATCTGAAAAAGTAAAAACAAAATAACATCCAAGCACTATTCCACTCAAATTAAGATGGATTCTATTTTAGAAAAACTTCACTCCAAATGCTTTTTAAATGTGAACCTGGTGTAATGAAATCAGTGAATTTTAGTTTTGCTTGTTTAGGTCTGCTTTTTTTTTAGAATAATGTCCATGTTGATGAGGAATTAGTAGCCCTACATGAGATTAGCAAGCAAGTGCACCTGTAACTTCACAGAGAGAAGATATGTATCTCTTTATAGCCTGGAACCCAACTGTATCCATATTACTTATTAGTTTTAGGGATTTGGGCCAGTAATGGGAAAACTAGGCACTCATTTTTCTTAGTTACAAAATGTATCTAACAAGTTGTACCTATACATGTTTTGTGAAGGTTCCATATATAGAGCCTGGTACAAAGCGTATATAATCACAAATACAGTATTTATGAGAAATGAAAGGGAACCATTTATATTTACAGCATTTCCTTCTTCTTCAAAACAACCGCGATAGACTAGATTTACTTCTTTCTGTCTTATTATAAGAGATTTGATACCAAGTCCTGTCCATAATTAGGTAATCAGTGCACCTGGCATTTTCCCCAGGGCTAGGCTCAAGCAGACTCTCTGGCTGACTCCCTTTTCCTTTAATAAATGACTCTGTTCATTCTATTACCAAATGCCTCATCCTATAATTTTATCCCAAGCTAGCAAAGACATCCACATGAACGTGTGTGTGTGTGTGTGTGTGTGTGTGTGTGTGTGTGTGTGTGTGTGTGTGTGTGTGTGTATGTGTGTGTACCAGTACCAGGTCTTGAAATCAGGGTCTCATGCTCTTTGCTACCTTAAGGCTGGTGATCTGCCACTTGTCACTTGGCTTCATAATTTTTCCCAAGTATATGATAGTGGGCTTTGAACTCAGGACCTCATGCTTGTTAGGCATACATGACACGCTACTACTTGAAATGTCTCCACTCCTTTATGCGCTTCATTTTCTTTCCCTTGGTAGGGTCTGATGATTTTGCCTGGAGCTGGCCTTGGATCAAATCCTCCTACTGATACCTCCCCCATTAGTTAGGAATACAGGCCCAGCCCCCCAAATATATTTTTTATAGTTTGGACAAGTGTCTCAAAGATGAACTCTTCCGTGTATGAAACACACCCACACCTCCAAGCCTTTTGAATATTCAACAGCTTTCTTGCATGTCCAGTCTTCTAAGTTTTCTTTCTTTTTTTTTTGGTCCCCACTTCTTTCCAAGAGATAACATGCTATTTCTGGGCAGTTGTTTTTCTGGGTGCTATCCTGTAGTTCTTTTTTTTTGTCATTTTTTGGGCTTGAGTTTTGGGCCTGGGTGCTGTCCCTGAGATATTTTACTCAAGGCTAGCTCTCTACCACTTTGAGCTATCACACTACTTCTTGTTTACTGGTGATTAATTGGAGATAAGAGTCTCACAGATTTTCCTGCCACAGCTGGCTTTGAAATGTGTTTCTCAGATCTCAGTCTCCTTAGTAGCTAAGATTTTAGCCATGATCCACCAGCGTTCAGCCTTGTAGGTCTTTAGTAAATTTTTTCCATTCTCATAATGAACTTAGAGAGATCATTTCCAGGTTACTGTCAGAACAGTGGCATGTTCTCAATGAAGAGTGGGAGAAATTCTAGCAAGTCAGTTCGTGTAGCTGGCATTTGTGGGCTTGTTTTCCTGTATAATTACTGTAAGAATTTCTGTCACTTCTTTGGCTCCCAGTTTCTTGGCTTCCAATATTTTGTTGGCTTACTACTCTCACAGGCTTTGTGACCATCTATTTTTAGCATAGACTATACTTTCTACATTTCAGTTTTATCATATTCACCTTATTTTGTAATTCTGTGGGTTAAATTTGGAGGATTCCATTAACCTCACTTCTTTATGCCATGTGTTTTATTCAGGAAGTTATCTGAGTAAAGTTGTATTTTAGTTTTTATTTATGTAATATCTTTCTTCAAATATTCTTATAGTATTCCCCTTTCTGTTGACTAATGTGTATGGATTTAAACTCTCTTGAATGTGTAAGAAACTTGGTGACATTTCTGGACAGATTTTCCCTATTTTATTCTTTTTAATCAGTCTTTTACTATCATCATCATCATCATCATGATCATCATCACTCTTTCATTTCTCCAAAGATAATGAAATTCAAAACCACATTTGATGCAATGAAGCCACACACATCATTTAAACTAGAGGATCAGTACCTCTTCTGTTCTTTACCAGTGGTTCTATTATTGCTCTTAGACTATGATGCTTCTACTTAGCCAAGGGCTAATCAGTATGTATGGATCCATGTTGTGGCTCAACCACTTAATTACTGAGTGAGATCTGGCAATTTATATAAGCTCAGTTTCATAATCCATAAAATGGCACTGAAATGTTTGCCTATACATTTGTTGTGATATTTAAAATATTGAAACAAAGAATTTTCAACACTCGTTGTTTTTCCTATTCTATAATATTTACAACTTTGCAATAAAATTTAGCACAGTAGTAGAATTTTTAAGGCTTGATTATTACCATGTCATCTGAACCTGGAAGACTTGTTTTGCTAGGTGAAGAAATGTTTTCTCTGTGTGAAGGTTTCATAATCACAATGAAGCAGGCCTATGCACCTTGCCATTTAAAGTGGCTCCTTTCTTTTCTCTATGACATACTTACACTTCAGGGTTAAGGACACAGAGCCAGCACTTGAGCTTCATCTAAATTCTGTTTGAACTCTTTATTGATCTGATTCCATGAGTGTGGAGGACCAGAATTCCACATGGATACTCTTCAGATTTTTTGCCATGTGGGGGCACTATTATTTTCTTGTGGTCTTGACTGAGTTTTAAACAGGTAAGTGAAGGGTAAGGAGATATTCATAAAGTCAGCAGTAGAACGAATGTTTAACATGGTCATCTCAGAAAGAAAATAAGCCTTTTTTTAAAAAAAGTTTTCTGAAGCCAGATCCTCAAGGGAGTTAATCTGTATACTGGATAGAGTCTTATACTTAAAATGGCTATAGAAATTAGAATTTATTAGAATAAAAAAGAAAGTTCCTTGCAGACAAAGAAAAAAGTCACTTATTTAAAAGAGAAATTATTTCCTGAGTAATAGGTTTCTGTAAAAATATGCTTGAAATAAAAATAAGGGAAGGACAAATGATTATTAATATCATTGTCAAAAAAACATAAAAATGACATTAGCCCCATAATCCTTATTTCTAGCTTTCTTTCATTACTGTAAAATCATAAACCTTCAGTATATCGTTAACAGCTTTTTAGGAAAATATTAACCAAATGTCTAAGTTTTGATTTGGCCATAAAGTGCTGGGAGAGCTAAGGTTTTCTAGGATTAATGAATAACATGCCTTTATTTGGTTTACTTAAAAAATCTTTCTAAAATCTGTTTACATATCTGTCATTTCCAAGATTAACTTTATATTGATTCAGCAGATTGTTTACTGCTTTGTTCTTCTTTTCCTTTTTTTTTGTCTTTCCTTCTCAGTCAGTGCCCAACCCAAGTTCAAAGGCTGATGAGATAGCAAAACTCACGAGATTTTACTCTAGGGAAAGTTGTTCAGTGGATCGGATCTTGGTGTATGGAGAAAGATGTCACTCTTCTGGATCCTTCTCAGCCTTATTGCTGTAACTGCTTCTCAGTCTTCCACCGTGGAACAGGCCACGGAATTTTTGGAAAAGTTTAACAAGGAAGTTGAAGACCTGTCTTATCAAAGTTCACTCGCTTCTTGGAATTATAACACAAATATTTCTGAAGAGAATGCCCAAAAAATGGTGAGTGCTCATAGAGGATATTTGTTGCTTATAATTGATTATTGCCTACAAAACTAAATAGGGAAATAAAAGAATCTTTTAGCGGTGAGGTTGTATATTTACCTCTCTGAATTTCTTATTTTAGACTCCAAATGAATAGACTTAATTGACCTTGGGGTTCATTTGGAAAATTGTTACAGAATAACTTACGGGTCTGAGTCCAGATTCCAAAAATAAGTGAGTAGCTGTTATAAAGTTAACATATTATTCTCATTTTAGCCAGTGTTTCAAAGCATTTCATGGAAATGTCATAGTTACTGAGATAATGATTTTCACTAGCCAGTAATGTGAACAGAAATAGCTAAAGACTTCAAATAGAATGTTAATGGAAAATACAATGGGAGGTTTACTGAAAGCACAAGTAGGCAGTTAATCTAAATAAGAGTTAGGTGAAACTTGATCTGGGAATTCTTGCATTGTCACAGATTTCAGAGGGATTTCCAAATATATAAAAGAGCCCCCCAAGAAAAATGATAACTAAATTTGTTCTGAAAAATATCAGAATGCTCTGGAAAAGCAAGATACTTTGCTGGAAAAGTAAGATACTTTGCTGGAAAAGTATAAAAGTTTAATAGTCTATTACAGATCTCTAAGCTCAATTTTTTACACATTTAAGTGGTGTAAAAGTGATGTGCTAAGACTTATGTGTTGGCCATTTAGAAATTTTCTGTTTTAAAATCTAACTTGAAAGATTATTTTTTCAAATGGTTATATGTTGTAAATTTAAGTCAAATCACTGACATTTACTGGACAGATCAACTCAGAATTCTCATGTCATTTTCTGTTTTTTTTTTGTTTTGTTTTTGTTTTGTTTTGTCACGAAAACAGGAGATTTTGACAGCCCAAGTTGTTTTCTCTCACATTTTGGTCTTACTTCTCTTTTTCTCATTATATCTTTTTGTCTCAATTTTTCTTGGAGGCAACTGCAGGGTATTGTGCTTTTTTCTTTATTCCAAGATGAATTATTTATTGTGATAATAAAAGTGCTAATATTGAGAACTCTAAAATTAGACCATATATATATCCATATCCTGGGTGAACTTGAACTAGGTAGATTCACTTGGTCTTAGTTTCTTCATTTTTGACAAAGTAAAAAAAAAGACTTATATGTACTTGTGCTTTATTGGATTTCTTTCTTTCTTTCTCTCTCTTTCTCTCTCCCTTTCTCCCTTTCTTTTCTGTTTGTTTGTTTCTTTCTTTGTTTCCTTCCTTCCTTCCTTCCTTCTTTCCTTCCTTCCTTCCTTCCTTCCTTCCTTCCTTCCTTCCTTCCTTCCTTCCTTTCTTTCTTTCTTTCTTCCTTTCTTTCTTTCTTCTTTGTTGTGGGGCCTGAGCTCAGGGTCTGGGTGCTGTCCCTGAGCTTTTTCACTCAAGGTTAGCACTCTACCAGTTCAATCACAACACCACTCCTGGCTTTGCCTGGTTAATTGGAGATACAAGTCTCACAGACTTTCCTGCCCAGGCTGACTTTGAATTGCAGTCCTCAGATCTCAGCCTCCTGAGTAGCCAGCATTACAGGAATGAGCCACCAGCAACCAGCTCTTTAATGGGCTTCTATGAAAAGTAAATATACAAAACTGCCTAATCTCATGTTGTAACTGTATCTGTCTTTGTTACCTGATACGTTGTATATACATTTATTTGTTTATTTGAAAAAGGGAAGGGAAGAGGGGGAAATAAGATGATTGGGAGGCGATCGGGGGAGGGAAATGGGGACAAAAACATGAGAAGTATCAATGTGCGAGAAGTAATGCACCTACTACCTGATGAATGTAACTGTAACCCCGCTATACATTATTCTGACAATAAAATTAAAAACAACAACAGCAACAAAAACCCACCTAATATTGCTTCTTGCTTGTGGACATAAGAGATTCCACAAGTGATGTCCACAAGTGATGGGGAGTCTGGGTATTTTTTTGTGGTGCTTGTTTGCTTGGCAAGTTCTCTATCATTTGAACTACACCCTCAACCTGAAGATACTCATATATATGAGATGAGCCTTAGAATTTTGGAGCAACATATCATAGTACTTCTGGGAGCCCAGATGTGCTTTCCCAAAGCATTCTGAGATTTTTTTCAGAGAAAGTTTAGTTATCATTTTTTTGCCAGTCCTGGCCTTGAACTCAGGGCCTGAGCACTGTCCTTGGACTTTCTCAAGGCTAGAGCTCTACCACTTGAGCCTCAGCACCACTTCTGGATTTTTTCTATGTTTGTGGTGCCGAGGAATTGAACCCGGTCTTCATGCATGGGAGGCAAGCACTCTACCCCTAGGCCAAACTCCTGGCCCCTTTAGTTGTCATTTTTCATGGAGGGTATGCAGGTGAATTGTAGTGATGTTTATTGAAATCATTCTTCAATCATTAAAGTAATGAACATTTTTGATTGGGGTTGTAGTGCAGTGGTAGTACTTTTTTTCCCCGAGTTTGAACTCAGGGAATGGGCACTGTCCTTGAGCTTTATCAAGGTTAGTGCTCTACCACTTGGGCCACAGTATCACTTCTGGCTTTTTCTGAGTATGTGGTGACCAAGGAATTGAACCCAGGGTTTCTTGGATGGTGGGAAAGCATTCTACCACTAGGCCAAACTCCTCACCCCTTTATTACTTTTTAATGTTGGTGTCAGTGGCTCATGCCTATAACCTTAGATACTTAGGAAGCTAAGATCTGAAGATGAAAGTTTGAAGTCAGCCCAGGCAGTAAAGTCCCTAAGACTCTTATGTCTAATTAACCACCAAAAAGCCAGAAGTTGTGCTGTGGCTCAAGTGGTAGAGTGATAATTGTGAATAAAAATGCTCAGAGGAAATGTCTGGAAATGCCTAGGAATACTTTGGGAAAGCAGGATGCTTTGTTGGACAAGTAAGAAAGTTTAATCAGTGTTTTTTCTATCTCACAGATACCAAACTAATATTCTTACACATTTAAGTGGTGGATAACTGATTGATAAGTTAGGAAAAGATGTTTTATGTCACCTATTCAGCAATAGTTTATTTCAAGTTCAAGTCTCAGGACCTACAACATTAAAAAAATATATAAGTTGATTAAAGAGTAGGAAACCAGAGGAGAAACTACTATACTTAAATTGAAGACAAATGTGAATCTTTTTAAGGAAAAATGAGAATATATATCCTTGCATGGGAAGAGAGACTAGGTTGGAGAGGAATGGCTTTTTCATCTATCTCTGATTACATGTATTGAGATTCTTTAATGCACTGAGCTGTGTGGATGTCACAAGAGGTACCAAAATGAACAGGTATCTGAGATATGGTATTCTATAAGGGTAGCTAGTACATGTACACTGTGACTGTGTCTGGTTTAGTAAATGTGGACTTCAGGGGTAGCCTGGCTTCAAGTCTTGCTGAAGGTTCATTTGCCTCTTCTGCAAATGAAAGAAGAGTATTATTTATGGCATCAGTAATATAGCATATACTATACCGAAATACTGAGGTTAGTGGATATGTAATGTGTGTGCATGTATATGTGTATAATCATGACACTTGGTACTGTGTCTTGCACTTAGCCTTCTCCACATTGATATTGATAATAATAATAATATTGTTCAAGGATTTTGCTTTTTACGAAGTCCACAGTCTCTTTGCTATTTCAAGTGAGTAGCTTTTTTGTTGTTGTTTGCAATGCTAAGGATGGGATTCAGGGCATTGTACATGCTAGACAAATACCCTCCACCCTCAGCCTAGGTGTAGTTTTGAATAAAGATTTCCCTAAAAAAGTCAGATAAAGGAGGATCCATATCTCTTTCCTCTGAAACCTTTCTGAAATTCACAGAATTGCTGCTGGGAGAATATGAACTTGGGGGCCATGCAGTTCCCAGAAACAGCCATAATGTTCCTTCCTTTGCCTTGTTGTTGGCTTGTAACCAGCAGAGAATTCAGGGTCAAGAATTAAGAAATATCAACCTTTTGTGTATTTTGACAGTAAGTCTTTCCTGCACAAAGGGGAGGATTTGTTCTCATAAATTTCCATACTGCTGACTTTACCCTACGCTTTATTTACAGAGTAGCATCTGTTGTTAAAAGACATGTACTGACTCACTACATTTTTTAAAAAAACAATGTGGATTTATTTTAATAAAATGATCTGTTGAGCTAGCTTATCTTCTTTGGAGTTAACCATAAATGAACTTATTGGGCAGAGAAAATAACTGAAACTCTGATTCCTAGTACTTTATATCTTTTAAACAAGAGACTTATAACTCACTCAGGAATATCTCTTAAAGTTCTTAGCTGGATAATGACAACAGTAGTTAAAATTGTTTAGGAGGTTGTAGAAATGAAAGAATGTTATTTCATTCCTTTGGAAACACAATCCTGGTGGTCATTTTTATATCAAGGGATAATTTTAAATATGCACACATTCCCACCAAAAGCATCAGGCAGAATGATTTAAAGGTTTTAGAGAGATAGGGAGCTATACAAAACTTCACTTAAAAAAAAAAGAAAAATGAAAAAGTACCTGACTTAGAACAAGAAAAGAGACTGCTCACTGTTATATTGACCCAATCTGTATGAGAGAGAGAGAGAGAGAGAGAGAGAGAGAGAGAGAGAGAGAGAGAGAGAGAGAGAGAGAGAGAGAGAGAGAGTGGGGGGGGAAAACAGCTGAAAGCTCTACAGAAATCAAGTTAGTAAACAGAAGGAAGTGATATTTACACCATAGGTGGTAAAACTGATAAGACTCATAAAATCAGACCATTCTTTAATAAAATGTGAAACATTTAAACTATAAATAGGGTTTTGAAGTATTTAAGCAAGTGTGTGGTTTGCAGATTCACTGTGAGTTAAGGAAGTATGGACAATTTCACTGATGGACTCAGTTCTTCATCCTTTCCCATAATAGTGTGTAAGGTCATGTCACTCTACTGTGCCATGTGACTCTGTCCATCATTTATCTTGATTTGTGTTAGAGGAGATGATGAAAGCAGAAGTTTAATGGACTTGACTAATGGGGCTTTTCCTATGAACCTTTGTCTCTGCCAAAAGAACTCACCTGGGCTAGCCAACTAAAAATGAGAGACACGTGGAGCAGTTGCCCAAGCAGAAGCCAACATCTAGAGTTGTAAGCAAATCCAGCCAAGATAAGCAGTTACCTGCCAACCTCCAGTGATTCTGGCCACATAATAAACACTAATGCCATTAAGAGGTTTGGTTACTTATTATACAATATTATTGTAACAATAGATAACAGGCACAGGAAGGGAAATTTGGGCTATATGACATAGATGTGTTCATATGCTATCAGGGTGACACTATTGAGGACAATCTGCTATTCTCATATTGTCTCTTGGTGTCACTTTCACGAATCAGGATATTGTGCTAGACAGCCTCCAGTATGGCTTTACATGGCAATCTGTATATTAAGTTGTTCAAATATACCTTGAAATAGTCAAACTTGGTTAATATAATGTCCTAAAAGGTGCTTACGTAAACTAGAGTATGGCAGGGACCATTAGGTGGAAGTTAGGAAACAAAAGCTTGGTTTTCTCTCTGTATTTCTCTGTTATTATGGATTATGTGGTTGACTAAATGCATTGTCTTATCTTCTTATAAAACTTTGAAGATTAAGTGATTTCTATCCAAGGAACAAAACCAAGATCATCCTTTTCTCTAATAGATTTGGATGAAAACTGGTAATAAAACCAGATACCACTCCAAGAGGAGATGGAGAAGAAGCAATCTGTATCTATAAGTATTTGAATATGACATGTCACATATATTTATACTCTGTTGGGTCACTATCACTTTAATATATCAAGTTGAAATGATCAGTTTTGAACAGTTTGAACAGTTAGACCTGTTTTATAGGAATGATAAATTTTCTATTTGTATTTATCCTTCTGCACTAGCACTGTCCCAATAACTAATATGTAATATTTTCATTTGAAAAAGTACAGATATCAAAGAATTCAGAAATGCAGTGAAAATTAATTACCAAATACTTACCACATGCTACATAATAAATTGTTATCTTGCTTTATAACAAATGCAGATAGAATATTCACCAGTTAAATTATAGGTAACTTCTCAGTTAAATAGTACCTCTTTTATATGGATCACCCCTTCTTTTGGAGTATATTGTTTGTTTGTGTTTTTGAAATGAGATCCTCTAAAAATCTTCCCAAAGGGCAAATAAATTGGAAATTAGAAAAATTAGTTTAATTAAGCAAACAGATACATAATAAAGCATTTCTTATTTGTTAATCCAACTTGTCTGCTCTTAACTTGCACAAAGATAAACCCAATGTTCTCAAGGGAAATTGGAACCTCCTACAAGGAGCTTCAGATACTGTTGAAATACATTATGTGCAACTATAAAAATCAAACAAGAAAACCTGTTGGGAATGCCACTGGAGTGGGGAGGGAGGCAGGGAGTATAATAGATAAAGTGAGACTACTGAAATACAGTGTAAACATGTATCTCAAAAATGTGATAATGAGCCTCTTCATATAACTAGTACAAGCTATTTTTTAAAGCAGTTTCAGAAAGACAATGATTATTTTCTTAGTAGCAAGGCCACAAATTCTCCAGCAACATAGGAAGTCTCTGGATCATTTTTATACATGGAGGAAGTAAAAGGATCCCATTGCTAACACAGCATCCTGGTTCACTGTCCTAGTATTTGGCAGTAACTGCTATACCTACCCAAAACTATTGGAGTGAGTGGGGTAGACAATCTTGTAAATATTTCTTGATGAGTTATTGGAAACTATAAAAGGAGATTAGGAGTCCCATGTTTATTCTTTAGATGGCCTCTAGGGTTTCTTCAGTTCCTTTGTGCTAAGGCCAATTGGGTCTTCTGGCATGACTGATTCCTGAACCTACAGGGCTGTAGTCACAGTGAACTCAGAACTAAACTGCTATTATATACCCAAGGAAAGAATGTTGACTTACTTCCCATCTCTAATGACCCTGTCCCACGCATCATTACACATATAACACCTACATACAAAAGCAGGGGTGGAGAAAGATTATTGTGATGTAAATAAAATGGAATTCAGAGGTAAGTATCTTTTCCTTATGACATAAAATTCAGGAAAAAAATTAAAATGTTAGTAAATGGGGCCGGGAGTTTGGCCTAGTGGTTAAAGTGCTTGCCTAGCATGCATGAAGACACGGGTTCGATTCCTCGGTACCACATATATAGAAAAAAGCCGGAAGTGGTGCTGAGGCTCAAGTGGTAGCGCTCTAGCCTTGAGAAAGTCCAAGGACAGTGCTCAGGCCCTGAGCTCAAGCCCAGGACTGGCAAAAAAATGTTAGTAAATGTTTTAAATTTTAAAACCTTCACCCACCTATCTAAAATATAAAAAATGAATTTGGGTTGGGGGCGTGGCCTAGTGGTTGTGTGCTTGCCTAGCATGCACAAAACCCTGGGTTTGATTCCTTGGTACTGCATACATAGAAAAATCTAGAAGTGGTGCTGTCTCTCCAGTGGTAAAGCGCTCGCCTTGATAAAGATCACAGACAGGTTCCAGGCCCTCAATTTAAGCCCCAGGACTGGCAAAAATAATGAATTCTTAGGTGGAATGATGAAATTCAGTCATGTGACATATTGCCTACTCTACTGAACAGAGTCTTTTGAAAAAATGTGCAAGTCTCTGGGACTATCTAAAAAGGACCTAGAGTAGCTTTCATCCTTAAGACTTATGTGGTTTTTGAAGGCCATACTTGGAAACTGAGCCAGCATTAGGAACGTGAAGGTATAGGTTTAACTAGGAGCTTGTTGGGCGCCAAGGACTAGATAAATACTGGGATTCTATCAAGCCTTTCACCTTCTGTCTTTAGGAAACTTTCACATGAGCAAAGGAAAAAGTAGTTTAGAGGGTGCTGAAAGTAAAACCTGGTTCAGATGATAAGGAATTGTACATAAATAAAACGAAATAGCATAACTTTGCATCTCAAACAAATTATCACAATTGGTGTAGAGACATATGGCTTAATACAAAACTCAGGTGAAAGCATTTAAAAGCATCATAAATCATTGTATCTAATTTTCTAAGTATAGTTAGGGCTAAGATGAGCAGAATATAATTTTGAATATTTAAAAATATAATTTAGAACTTTTACTCTTCCAATCTTTGAAAAATGGAAAGATCTCTCACAGGATAAGAATATGGTACACACTACAGTTACAGATGGATTCAGAGAGTGGTTTCATTTCTTGTGATGGCACTGAAAAATGTGTGTTTTGTCCCCAAGTCTCCAAACTAGCAGTGGATAATTGTGCTCTTGCAGTTGTTTCTTTCCTGCCTTTACACAGAGGTAGTGTGGAATGCTACCTTTTATCCACTAGTTCCCTGGAGCTATGTAAACTATGGTGTATGTTTCATACCACCTATAGTTCAGGTCCAAAAACTACTTACTAACCACAGTCTAATCTGATTGGTATGTTTGGACTGACTGATTTCCCATGTAACAGCTATGCTATCTGTTTTATTTAGGCTCAGGAGGCTTAGAGTGATGATATGCAATACATTGTCAATAATATAAAAAAGAAGAGCTTGGGAAGGAATATTGTATTCTCTGGGGCCCAAATGCAAGACAATGAAAGCTTAATTTTTGATAGTAAGATGTATAACATTTGTAGAGTGGAAGTAACAAAAATAAACTCAGTCTCAGACTTCACATGTATAGTACAATAAAAAATGTTCTAAGACTGAGACATCTGGGCATATATGGGTTTTCCAAAATAGGTCAAGAATAAAATTATTACTATAATTTGTATCAAAGTTTCATCAGAAATTTTACTTCAGTACATTATCCTGGGCTGGAGTAAGAAAGGTAAGGATTGATTGGTGAATGATGAGAAGGATAAAGTATGCTCTGTAGATCAAACTGTTCTTCCTATAGCTCACTCCTTATTCATACAAACTAAAGAATAAGATGTGTCAAACACATTGTATAGAACAATAGCTCATAGCATTTGCTTTACATGTAAACACACCTAATTTCATTGGTTAATTCTTTCTATTGCTAGCTGTATGACCTAGAAAAAGCTACCTGCTCTGTCCCTCATTCCTCTCATTTTTGAGATGCTGACAGCTTCCTCACATGCTACTTCTTTTATATGGTCAGAAGCAGTAGGATGGACAAAGTATTTGTTCATGTGAGCCTTTGATAAATGGAAGTAATTTTTTTGCATTGAGAGAAGACTGCACACAGAGGGCAAGACAAATATAGTAAAATCCTGCCTCAAATAAAGAAAGGAAAAAATAACTAGGGGAGCAGATATATCCTGGAATCCTCATTTGCTTATTGATTTCTTTTGCTGGTAGAATATGACCACATCTACCAAATTGCCATTTTTCTGAGAGACTTTCTTTTGAAGATCAAAAATTAAGATCACGGCTGGGAGTGTGGCCTAGTGGCAGAGTGCTTGCCTAGCATGCACAAAGACCCGGGTTCGATTCCTCGGTACCACATACATACAAAAAAAGCTGGAAGTGGTGCTGAGGCTCAAGTGGTAGAGTTCTAGCCTTGAGAAAGCTCAAGGACAGTGCTCAGGCCCTGAGCTCAAGCCCAGGACTGGAAAAAAAAATTAAGATCACAATCCCTGTGCTGTCATGATACCTAGGAGTGAACTATGATCTGTGTTTCATTTCCCATGGCTCCCAAGGTCCGGAGGGACAAAACTCCCATTATGTCCAATCTGAGCTCTACTGGCTTTTCCTTTTAAAGCATTCATCCTTGAATTCTTAGCCAACTCACCCACGTCATAGCACTAAGGCCATAAGCTTCAGGGCCTCACAGTGTGAGTTATCTGTGAGAATTCACTTTCAGTTCTGGGGACAGGACCCTTGGGAAAAACTAGGCACTTGACCAGAAAGAAAGTGGCCTAAGAGTGGCCTGGTCACTCTTAACCTAAACCTTGACCTTCAGCAAAGCAGAGGAACAAGGCACTCAGGAAATGGTAGATGTTTCACCAGATGTTCTTTAGACTAGATCTTCTGTCCAATTTCAACGGGTTTTTTTGTCCTTTCAGAATGAAGTTGAGGCCAAATGGTCTGCTTTTTATGAAGAACAGTCAAAGCTTGCCAAAACTTTCCAACTACAAGAAATCCAGGACCCCATTCTCAAGCGCCAATTGCAGGTCCTTCAGCAGAGTGGGTCTTCAGCACTCTCTGAAGACAAGAACAAACAGGTATGTTTGTGAACGTTTTAACACTGACTCCAAGAGTTAAAATATTTGGAAAATATTGAACAGTAATATCACTTATAGCTTCTTCCTTAATCTACAATGATAGTGATCCAGACATTAAAAAGAACTACAGGGAAGGAGGAAGTAGCAATGTTTAAAAAGAAATGTATTAGCCAGGTGCTGTAGCTCACACTTAGCTACCCAGGAGGCTGAGATCTGAGGATCACGGTTCAAAGCCAGCCCAGTCATGAAAGTCCATGAGATTCTTATCTCCAATTAACCACCAGAAAACCAGAAGTCGCTTGCTGTGGCTCAACTGGAACAACAGTGGCCTTGAGCTGAAGAGCTCAGGGACATCACCTAAGCCCAGAGTTGAAGCCCCACGAATGACAAAAAAAATACATGTATTCAATACCTTTTGTAACTATAACCCCCTTCTCATCACCTTTACAATAAATAAAAAAGAACTCTGTGCTTACATAGTGTTATATAATTTATCATTCAAACTAGAATCTTTTTTTAATTTTTGAGGGTAAAAGAAGATTCTGCGTTCTGATTTGCACTGACAAGAGCAGGAAAATGACATTCTTCACTCCACGGTGTATGCCTACTATGGCAGTAGAGGACTATAAGATTTTCATTTTGGATTTTTATAGCCAGATGTTAATGACATCTCCAAACTTCTTGCACTAATAATGCTGTATATGACACATAAAATTTTTATTCTAAGTCTTACCAAGCTCAATAAAGCTCAGTAATCTCTGGCATCCCATCCCTCTAGCCCAGGAGACAGCTGGCACATTTGTCTTTATAAAGGGATAGATAGAAAATAGTTAAAGTTTTCCAGGACCATATTATCTGTGGCACAACTAGTCAACTTTGTCATTGAGGCAGGAAATCAGCCATAGATTACACATATGTGAATAGATATGGCTGTCTTTCAGCAGAAGTTTATGAAAACATGCAGGAGACCGTAGTTAGCAGACCCCTGATATAACTACTGAAATATTTTTATCTAAAATATTCAGCTATTTCACATCAAAGTCTTCTTCCTCATTTATTTGTCTTCTGGAACTCTGTATGAAGATTTATAAAAATAAAAATACATGATAAGGACAGAGATAAAAACCATATGGTATTTGTTTCTACAAGTTGATATTTATTATTCTGAATTATTTGGGGATAGATATTAATCCACTTTATTTTATCCATTGTATATTTCTTCATCTTTTCCACAAAGGAAGCCATGGGAAACCTTGCACATTTGACCCTAGACAGCCTAGCCTAGCCTAGAATGGAACTTGGACATTCTGTGTTGAAAAGAATAATTTTAATGTGTAGTCAAGATTGAAAACCACTTAACCACAATCAAGAGCTTAAGTATTTGAGATGAAGGGAAACTCAAGAATGCATGGATTCAATGGAAAGGAAGGATAGGGGAGGGGAATGAAAAAGCAGATAGAGGGACCATGAGGGGTTTGGTGCCATATTAAGATTCAGCTTTATTGGTTGGAGTATGGGATCATGTAGAATTTTTAAGCATGGTATATATTTCATGTCTTAGGTTAATGGCTCTAACAGAATGAAAGAGTAATAAAAGAGGGTATTAGGAGAATAGAAAACAGGACCTTTGATCCAGCACTTCTTAAATCATTGATGTAAGAGAATTATCCTTCCCTCTCTTCCTTTCTCCCTCTTTTCCTTCTTCCTTCCATTTGTCCCCATTCCTGCCCCATTCATGCCATTTTTTTTCAGTCTGTCAAAGGACACTACTTGGTTAAGTTCCTTCATTACTGCTTAGATGTTATGGAAATATCAAATTGCTAAAAAGTTCAGAAACTTTTACTTTCTGACTTTCTGTACTTATTACAGAATGGAAGCCGATTAATGTATAAATTATTATAGTGTAGACTGTCCCTTGTGATCTGGCCAATCCTTACTTCTCCAGTCTCATGTTCATCACTTCCCAAAATGAGAATTATCACTCTAGTTTCATTCAACATATATTTTCTACCTCCTCTTAATTTTGGGACTCTGTCTTCTGCTTCCCTTATCTACTTGATCAATTCCTCTTTGCCAACACCTTCCTCCTGAAGCATCCTTGAATATCCAGGATCTAAGTCTTTCCCATCTCCTGCTAATGTTGACACATCACGTTTTAGTGGCAATCATTCTGTCACCACCTATCATACTTGTCATTCTGTTTTATGCAGTTACTGATTTCAAGATCACTTTATTGTGTCATGATTTGAGGTCTTTGGGGGCCAGTGGATTTTTTTCCATTTCAGACTTGTCAAAATATAGATATAGTTCAGTAAATTCTGAATGAAATAATAGTGCATATCTTCATTATACAGTGGAAGTAAAAACGTTTTGGGGGTGTTTGGGAGGTCTGTTCACCTCAGTTATTTAACATCTGTTTTGTGTTTATAGGCTTTATTCTAGTTTACAGTGAGGAAATTTAAGGGAGCTCTTCATGAAGATATTTAGCAAAGAAGATGAATTGTTTTGAGGCATCAAAAATCACATGACCGAAAGGACAAACTTTATGTTAACCTTATCTTTAAAAATTTCCATTTCTAATATTGCTTATTATATTTAATTGTAGTTAAACACAATTCTAAATAAAATGAGCACCATCTACAGCACTGGAAAAGTTTGTAACCCAAATAATCCACAGGAGTGCTTATTACTGGAACCAGGTAAGCTGTTAACATAGAGTAATGAGGATGAAAGTTAGCATTTACCCCCAAGTTCTAAAAGAGATTGACTTTCGATGCTGACATTGTACACTTTGTGTAGGTAATCCTAAGGTGATAAATTTTCAAACGTGTAGATCAGCACACAAATATTTTTCACATTGACAAACTGAATTGTAAATTCAGTGACATTCAAGTTAGTAATTCAATTATTTTAGTGGTACATTTGCTCTACAGACATATTTGGAGTTATAGTGAGGACAACGGAATGAATCACAATATTTCAATGAAACAGTTTATGATCTTGATGTCTACCAAACTTACTATTAATTTCTTAAAGTTCCTATAGTTGCTTAGAGATGAACGTTTTACAAGTTCACATTTCATTTTCTCTTGGGTGCTTGGGATAACAGGTTTGGATGACATAATGGCCAAGAGCACTGACTACAGTGAGAGGCTCTGGGTATGGGAAGGCTGGAGGTCTGAGGTTGGCAAGCAGCTGAGACCACTGTATGAAGAGTATGTGGTCCTGAAAAATGAGATGGCAAGAGCAAACAGTAAGTGTGCTGCCCCATAGACATTTTCTAGCTCTTTATGCAGATATTGCTCATGTATTACCAAGCTTTTCCTTTATTGGATGAACAGCAATCACTTGTTAAACAATTTCATCTACCTGTCTCAAGAAGAAACTGCTGGGACAGAAGAAAGTCCGTTGGAGCTTTATAGGTTAAAGAGTTAAGAAATGAGATTTAACTATAGGGTCTCAAATGAATTATACAGGATTATTTCACAGAGAGGATGAGATAATATCCTTTACCTAAGCCTTGGCTACAGTTCATTCTCAAAGGTCATTTGTGTGTCTACCTCAGGATGATATGATAAAAAAAAGTCAGATTACCTTAGACTGGAAGCCTTTTGTTTTCTGCAGGTGTAATTATAATTCAGGCAGTCATAAAATACCTTCATATAGGAAGGAATTTTCATGGATTTTGACTTAATCTCTTACATTAATGAGCTGAACTTATGATATTATGAATAACTGTATGCTTTCACGATTCACTGCCTCTGGTTTGAGTAAGAAAAACATTTCTTTTTTTCATTCATTGTTTCTAATTTCTCCTACTTTGACTTAAATTCATATTCACAAGCCTTAAGCAAGTTGCAGATGATAGCTTTTATTAATTTTTATTAAAATCTCGCCTACCCATCTATTTCTCTCATCTCCTACTCATACATTGACAATGTGCATGCAAAACTAAAAATTGTTAAAATCCATATTGAAGATTTATCAGTGAATACGCTGACACAAGCTTGTGTTTCTAGAAGGTTAGACAATAAATGAAACCTATAGAGGTGTACTGTGTATATATTCAATGTACAAACTCAGGCCCACTATAACAATGGTTTAAGATTAGTTTGGATCCAAGCTACTCAGGAGGCTGAGATCTGAGGATTAAGGTTCAAAACCAGCCAGGGAACTAAAGACCTTGAGACACTTATCTCCAGTTAATCACTAGAAAATGGGAAGTGGGGCAGTGGCTCCAGGGTAGCTTTTAGCTGAAGAACTCAGGGACTGCGCCCAGGCCCAGAGTTCAAGCCCCATGACCCATAAAAAAAAGATTAGACCATATCTGAAAATATAAGACACTGAACAAAATGAGGATTTAAAAACTTACAGATTCAATTGCCTTGCCATTTTCTGGTGTAAGTCCTAGTGCTTAAACTCAAGGTCTTTGAGCTATCACTGAGGTATTTTTGCTTAAGGCCAGTGCTCTGACACTTCAGTCAAAGCTCTACTTCCAGCTTTTTGGTGGTTAATTGTAAATAAGAGACTCAGAACTTTCCAGCCCGGCTCATTTTGAACCGAGATCCTGAGACCTCAGCCTCCTGAACAGTGAATACAACTCCAGCCTCTAATTAGAATTAGATACTTTAAAATATACACAGAGTTGGAAGCTATGCTCAAGTGGTAGGATACCAGCCTGCATGTATAAGACCCTGAGTTCAAGACTCAATACCACCAAAAAAGAAAACATCAAGCATGTTATTCACTTGTACAATCAGTAATATAATCATGACAAACTGGTCTGTGCATATGAACTGAGATAGTTTAAACTGCTGACATAAAACGAGTGCTTAATACAATTCTTTAACCTTGTCATTCCTTTATATGCCTTTAAGTCAAGAAAAATGTGCTAAACTTTTAGCATCCCAGTGAGACTAATCTATGTCATCTCTCTTATCTCTCTCTCTCTCTCTCTCTCTCTCTCTCTCTCTCTCTCTCTCTCTCTCTCTCTCTCTCTCTCTCTCTCCTCCCTCCCTCCCTCCCTCCCTCCTCCCTCTCTCTCTCTCTCTCCTCTCTCTCTCTCTCTCTCTCTCGTTCTCTTTCTCTCTTTTCCCTTATGTTCTCTTTCTTTTATTTTCTTTTTGCAAAACAGATTATGAAGACTATGGGGATTATTGGAGAGGAGATTATGAAGCAGAGGGTGGAGTAGGCTATGACTATGACCGTGACCAGTTGATTGAGGATGTGGAACGTACTTTTGCACAGGTAACTGAGGAACTGTATACAGGAGAGAGTGACAATGGCCAGAAGCATTCTAGATTGGCCTTAATGTAGGGATTAGCCAGGCTTTGTAGAATTTTAGAATATTAGAGATTGAAAAAAAATTTTTGCGAATAATATTACAGCCCTTACAGCTTCACTAGAATTGTTCTGTGTTCCTCAATGTCAGTTACTTATTAATAGTAATTATAATCAATAGAGATCATAAAGGAATGATACTATGATGTTAGATGCCTGAGGCTAACAGTCTTTGTAAACAGAATAGTAGATTCTGCTTCCTTTTGTGGGACAATTGATACTACTATTTCATTGGCTCTGCTAAGAATGGTTTTATAGGGCTGGGGGTTTGGCCTAGTGGTAGAGTGCTTGCCTAGTATGCATGAAGACCTGGATTCAATTCCTTGGTACCACATACATAGAAAAAGCTAGAAGTGGTGCTGAGGCTCAAGTGGTAGAGCTCTAGCCTTGAGAAAGTTCAAGGTCAGTGCTCAGGCCCTAAGTTCAAGATCCACGACCGGCAAAAAAAAAAATAGAATGTTTTTCATAGGAAAAGAGCTTTGTAAAAAAACAAAGTAGTACATGTCTTAAAATGACTTTTTTGCCAGTCCTGGGCTTGAGCTCAGGGCCTGAGCACTGTCCTTGGACTTTCTCAGAGCTAGAGCTCTACCACTTGAGCCTCAGCACCACTTCTGGCTTTTTTCTATGTATGTGGTACCAAGGAATCGAACCCGGATCTTCGTGCATGCTATGCAAAGCACTCTACCACTAGGCCAAACTCCCGGCCCTTAAAACGACTTTTTTAAAACAACTTATTCCATTTTAGAATCTCTATTCTTTCAGATATTGTTTTTGATAGAGGCAGTTGTGCTAGTCATCATCATACATGGAGAAAAGGGATGCTTTCAAACTATCTAGAATATTTGAGAGGAGAAAAAATATTTTACGTGAAATTCTACTTGTATAAAGAAGTTCTTATTTCTAGAATGGGGCACTGGAAATTGAAATTAGACACTTTTGGTCTTGAAACTTTTTTTCTGGATTTTCAGATTAAACCATTATATGAACATCTTCATGCTTATGTGAGAACAAAGTTGATGAATATTTACCCTTCCTATATCAGTCCAACTGGATGCCTTCCTGCTCATTTACTTGGTAAGGAATGATAGGAATATTTCCTATTCTTTACCATCTTAGTTATTTTTATGAATAACATGATCTTTTGCAGTAAAGCCTAATATAAAACCTTTGAAAAATTCTGCAAGGAAAGTTAATAATTTAGAAATCCCATTTTGAATGCACTTCCTTCAGCAGAAAATCAATATTAAATCCTTACCATATCGCTATTTTTTCATAAAGGGTTATTATATTGACTCCAATCCAGAGGTTAAAAGGGAATTTAAAGATAACTAGAGAAGGATTTTCAGGTTAAAACAAGTATGGAAATGAGGAAATAATTTTGAGGATTCAAGTTGGTTGACTATCTTCTTTAGAAAATATTTGGGATTTTAGTATCATACAGTTAGAGCAAAGAGTGGTTAGAAGTGAGAGAAAGGCTTTCTAGGATACAAGTATGGCCTTAGGGAAACCTTTATGAATCTATTTACAATGTGTAAATAAGTCTTGTTGAAAAAGTAACTTGCTTGGAAATACATGAGTAATAGATAAAAAAGAGTGGTTATCCTCCTTTTTTTGATAGTTGCATCCAAGGCCAAATAAAATAGAGATATCAGAAAATTTTGTGCCATGAAAACACTGCATCCTTTCAATAGTCGAGCAGACTTTTAATGTCCTTTATTCCATTTCTCTTATTCTCATGCTGTGAAGTTACCCAGAATACATTCATTCTTCTACAAGATGACCTTACAGATCTATATAAACAACCATCAAGCACAGTAGTGCACAGGATATGTATTTATTACACTTTAGTGACTATTAATTGTTGTAATCATATATGTCATGTATATACTGTTTTCTCTTTACTTCAAGTTAAATATACTATACATATTTGTGGCTATTTCTTCAAATTCCACTTTTCTTATCCATTGGATAAGCTATACTTTATCTAATTGTCATGACCAGAACAGTAATTTCAGGTAAAGTTTAACAAACATAGAAAAAAATGATACTATGTCTGCCTTTATTGTAGACATTATCTTTTTTTTTGCCAGTCCTGGGATTAGTGTTGTATCACTTGAGCCATAGCACCACTTTTGATTTTTTCTGTATATGTGGTACCAAAGAATTGAATCTAGGGCTTGGTGCATGCTAGGCGAGCACTCTACCACAAGGCCACACTGCCAGTGTTATACACTATTATTTTATCAATTTAGCTGAAGGTCTTGTTTGAGTTGTAGAAGCCATGCTATACTACTTGTGGACCACTTGAGTCTTTTACTTCAGACTGATGATAATTGTACCGAGGGGTTTCATGAATAATTTTCATACAGACTTGTAAAGTACTTTAATCATATTCACCCCCATTTCACCCTTGCATTTCACTGTCTCTATTACATTTTATTTATTTACTTTAAAATGTACTAACTGGTGTATTTTTCATGTAGATCTGCTGCCTTCTTTCTTTGGTGCTTTTGAGAGTACATTGAAGTTTTCTACATATTTGCTCCCTTTTTAGGATATCTGACATTGGAATCCAACTTCACACTGTCAAAGATGCTTGAAAATTACCTGGTTATATATGTCTTACTATAATAATAAAAATGAAGTGTAGTTTATTTAAAATAAGTTTTTGACTGATGATTTTATATGATTATTTTAAATCCAATACAAGGCATTTACACCATGAATAGGAGATTATCTAAATTTTACCTTTGAATATTAATTTAAGATGGGCCAATTCACTAACACTTAACCATTCACTCTCTTGCCATTATAGTGCCTTACATGAGATAGAAGAAGGAAATTCTGGAATATAAAATGGGAGAAAGAAAAAAAGGAAAACAGATGGAGTAAAAAGGAAGCAGAGAAACAAAAGTGTTTAGAAATGCTGAGTGGGTTGCTTTGTAATCCAACCTCATGCAGGTTATAAACTCTGCAGTGTATTGTGTTGTCTTTGTCATGTTACTAACGTGCTGTCTTTGTCTCAAATAGGTGATATGTGGGTAGATTTTGACAAATCTGTACTCTTTGGTAATTCCCTTTGAACAGAAACCAAACATTGATGTTACTGATGCAATGGTACAGCAGGTAGGAAGAAGCCTTTAAAATATCATCAATTCTCAATCATAATATTTGTGTGCCTTCCTTTTGTTTATGTCTTTGGATGTGAAATCATTATAATAAAAAATCAGGTTAACTTTACATTTTTTCTGGAAAAGTAGTTTCCAGTGTCAGTGAAATCAAGTATCTGGAATAACAGGTGTAGTATTGATACTAAGTAATCTGTCATTATTTTTGTTAATACTATAAAATATTATTTTTGCATATTAAAATCATCATTATTAAAATAATATAAATCATTCTCTTTCCTTTTTCCTTTTTCTTTTGGCAATACTGGGGTATGACCTTGATGTCTCAAATTTGTCAGTCAGATAATCTACTACTGAGTGACACTTCCACTCTTTTTTTTGTATTGCTTATTATTGTCATAGGGTCTTACTTCCATGCAGGCAAGCACCAGGTCTGTTGCCTGCTTATTATTTTTTTTTTTTTTTTGCTTTTCATCATACCTAGGATAACAGGTAAACATGACTGTGCCCAGATCTTGATTGAGAAGGGGGCATTATGAACATTTTTTTCTTTTCTTTCTTTCCTTTTTTGTTATGTGACTTAAACTCTGGCCTGGTACTGTTCCTGAGCTCTTCAGCTCAAAGCTTGCGCTGTACCACTTTGAGCCACAGCACCACTTCTGTGAACTTTTTTCAGTCAGGGCTATTCCTTGAAACGTGATCCTCCCAGTCTCAACCTCCCCCAAATAGCCAAGATTACAGAGTGGGTATCCACTGGTAATCAGCTTCTTAAACATACCTTTTCTTACCACCATGATACAATTGTTAAATTCTATTTCCTTTATATTGATACAATCACATTCTAATTTTCATTACATATTTTGCTTTATTCAATTAAATTATATATTTCTGTGTAGAATTAGTACTCACAATTCCATTTGCCTCTAACATTTCTTCAGATAATTATCATTTTCTTGTTGATAGTTTTAAATTTGTATATAGCAATATAATATACATATATTTATATAACAGGCTCCAGGGAAATATTTACAGAAGAAATAAAAACTTAAGGCTACAACTCCTCCAGACAGTTTCAGCTTTCCTTGACTCTTTTTACAGTTTCTCAACAGCAGTAGCTGCTTACCTTTGTGTCAGTTCGTACCTTTTCTGAAGTGTTTTTCCCAGCCACTACCTCTTCTAATGTTATCTATGAGATTGTCAGGATAAGTATTATTAAAGTTCCATGCTATAAGTGAGGGAGCTGAGACTCAATAAATGATTTTCCCAAAGTAACATAGGTAGTGGCAACTAACAATTGAACTCAGAAATTCTAATATTTTTACTTGGTTCTTCATCAATCTATCCTTTCTTCAAACTACTAGAAAGGAACAGAAAAGAAATGTTTGAGGACATTGAAATGGGGAAGGTTTTTGTTGACAAAAATCTAAAGGAGGAGAGAAGAAAGCAAAAACAAACAACAAAAAAACCCCCTGGAAACCTTCTGCCTAGCAAAGACAATCTATATAGTACATTGACCACCCACAAAATGGGAGAAAACATTGGGAAACTATATATAATATCAATGTGATATATGACAATGTTCTGTATTGATATCCAAAATATATAAGGAACTTTGTAAAGGATCCTATACTTGGACATTTTTTCAAAAGAAGGCATACAAATAATCAACACTTATATGAAAAACAACAGTTAGATATAATCTCAGTCTAGTAAGGATATTTCTGTCAAGTGATGGTGAGAAGGTGAACCAAGAATAGTCCTTTTGTACTGATATTGGGAATGAAAATTAACACAGACATCGTGGAAAGCAATATAGTACTTCCTCAAAAATTAATAATAGAACTACTATATGTCCCAGAAATCAGATATATACGCAATAATGGGAATAGATCTAGTAGAAATGAAATCAGTGTGTTGAAAAGAAATCTGTACTGCATATTTAATGTAGCACTATTCATAAGAGCCAAGAAAGTGAAACAATTGGAGCTAGGATTTTGGCCAAGTGGTAGAGTGCTATTGCACAGTTTAGTGGCTATGGATAATGATAATGTACTGTGTATTTTCAAAAGCTAAAAGAAAAGATATCAAGAATTTTCAAGAAATTAACTGGCTAACTTTATAGCTAAGCGATACTTAGCATACACAGGGCCTTTGGTTCTATCGACAGCAATGCACATAAATAAACAATAAAAAAACAAATGAGGAGGTAGACATGTTTACCATGATCTGAACATTCTACCATAGATAACCTGTATCAGGGCATCACATGGTACCTCAGAAATATGTACATTTTAGTATCTTTGCATATTAGTTAAAACTTAACTCAAATAAGATTGTCACATATCATCAGTACCAATTGCCTTTAATGCTGGACTTTTGGGAATACAGAAGAGAGTGTTATCAGTAAGCTCCATCTCCAACCTGACATTATACTTTTGAAATTTAATTTAAAAAACCACATGGTCTTATATTATATATCTTTTTTATATATTTTTATTGTAATTAATAGAAGGGTTACATTATATTCGCCAGATAAAAGGTGCATTATTTCACATACATTGATACACTTTCTTATGTCTTGGTCCCCATTTCCCTCCCCCCCACTCCCACCCCTCGTCTTGTTTTCCCCCCTTCCCTATCCAATTTCAAATAACCAAATAAAAATATATCCAATATATCAGATAACAAAGTGAGATACTGTAACAATATGAGATAACAAAGGGACAGCAAAAGAGAGGAGAGATAACGTAGTACATTAAGGAAAACAATCACTCATTTATATGGCTTTTGTTTCTGTATCCTAGAGATCCTCTTATTCCCAGGGATGACACGGGAGAAAACAAAACTTGGCTGAAGTTCAAGATCAGGGAGTTTTTTCATGTTACTAAAAATAATTCCTGAACTACTTTTCAATTACACAGGCTTAATTTTTCTGATGTAGGCCTTATGTTCTAAGCAAGGGTGATTGGCTCCTGAGACATCAGTTTCAAGAATTTGCTAGATATCAGATGCCTATCACTGTCTTTCTCTAGTTCTAAACTTTTATGAAAGTCTAGATCACATATGCTTCATGAAACCAAGGCCCAACTACGAATTGGCTTCTAGAAGACAGCTGGAACTTTTACTTCTAAAAGCTGGTGCCTTTATGTCCACTTTGTTGTGTGTGTTTTCTATCAAGGCCTTAACCCTTAATCAAGCCCTTGATTTAATCAGTTATTGTTGGCTTGAGTTGAAGTCTTTAGTAAATAGAAAGTCATTTGTTGTTTTGCCTGTACTTGAAATGTAACAACAAACAAACAAAAACATGGCCTGAGTGTGTAGCTCAGTGGAAGAGCACTTCTCTGGAATGTATGTGGCCTGGGCTCAATTCCAAATAGTGAGAAAATTTTTACAAACAATTATCACATGTAATCTCACTTATTCTACTGCTAACATTTTTTATATATTTTCTCATCAGGATTAATACCATATGAGTAGTTTATATATTTTACTTTCTATTAAGTTATATTTTAAAATATCAATAAAACCTATAATTCAAGTGGCCACACCATTTTCCTTCCATAATGGTATTGTTATTTATTTAGTCATTCAGATGGTTATTTTTACAATTTTTACTATTAAAAATAGTACTCAATCTAAATCAGGCACCAGTGGCTTATCCCCGTAACCCTAGCTACTCAGAAGGCTGAGATCTCTGGTCCTCAGTTTGAAGCCAGCCCAGGCATAAAAACCACTCAGAAAAATTTGGTAGTGGCACTGTGGCTCTCGTGGTAGAGTGCTACCATTGAGCACAAAGAGGCTCAGGGACAGCACTCAGGCCCTGAGTTCAAGTCCCAGGACTGGCAAAAAAATAGTACTCAAAGTAATATTTTGATTTAATTTCTGGTAATTATCTTGAGAAAGGATGTGAAGACAAAGCATATAAACATTGCAAACATGTCCATAAATGTTGTTAAATTTCTATATGGAAAGCTTATGTTAATGATAAAAATCAACAGAAATATTTAATGTTGATATCAAATGCTTTTGTTTTTTGCTTCCAGGCTTGGGATGCAGATAGGATCTTCAAGGAGGCAGAGAATTTCTTTGTGTCTGTTGGCCTTCCCAAAATGACCCAAGGATTCTGGAAAAACTCTATGCTAACTGAGCCAGGAGACAAACGAAAAGTGGTCTGCCACCCTACAGCTTGGGATCTGGGGAAAGGCGATTTCAGGTAGGTAGTCTGATATTATACTTAAATGGGAGACAGTGAAGTAAGAGATTACTTCTCCAATTCTCTGAGTGCAAAAGAGACAAGCTAAAGCTCCTGGAGTAAGGCTGGGAGTCCATGAAAGCTTGCTTGCTTGCTTATTTATTTATTTATTTATTTATTTATTTATTTATTTATTTATTTGCCAGTCTGGGGCTTGAGCTCAGGCTTGAGCACAGGGCCTGAGCACTGTCCTTGGGCTTTCTCAAGATTAGAGCTCTACCACTTCAACCATAGCACCATTTCTGGTTTTTTTTCTATGTATGGGGTACTGTGGAATCAAACCTGGGTCTTCATGCATGCTAGGCAAGCACTCTACCACTAGGGCAAACTCCCAGCTCCGCATTTTTAGTTTGCCCAGGAAAAGATTATCAACAGGCCCTACCTGAACCTTTAGCCAGTCTGCTTCACTGGAAATGTTATATGTCAATTCAAGTTGCAAAGTCATAAATGAAGGCAACAATATGTGAATATGATCTTCCCCTCTGTGTTTTGCCCTTGTGGATGAGATTGGATAGGCAGAGGAGTAACAAGCGAGGATAAAAAGGAGAAAGTGATATATCCTTAGAGGAGAGAGCCAAGGATGGTTTGCAGGGAACTGGGAGATCACACCTGGAATATGAGGTAGGATCAGATTGGTTTTGGTTGGCATTAGAATTGGGCTTGACATGCAGAAAGAGGCTGGACAGACAACTGGGAAGAAGACACCAGTGGAAGAATTTCAGGATCAGATGCAAAGAAGCTGGACTTATGGGAGGTTCTGGAGTCAGCAAGAATAATTCTAGTTAGGCTAGAACAGCAAATATGTGAAGGATAATCTGCATGATGTGGCAGAAGAGACACAAGCTTTGGAAAACTAGGCGTGTCTCTTAATGATTAAGCAACCTTGGATGATTGATGTACATAGCCTTCTTGGGTTTCAGTTTCCTTATTTTTAAAAATAGAACAGTAATTCCCTGGTTGAAGGTTTGTGTCTTTAAGCTTGTTTTCCTAGTTTTTTAAAAAGTGCTTTATTGACAGAGAGCACTCAGGCAAGTAGGAGTGAGACAAGAGCAGGGAGTGAAGATAAGTAAGGATACAATTACTGTCCATGCTATGTAAGTCCAGGTATGAAAGTGAGCCTCTATTTAAAAAATAACTAAAGCAAAATGGTTGATGGCACAGCTTAGGTATTAGAATGCCATCTAGCAAGTTAGAGTTCTCAATATCAAACAGAAAAAAAAGTATATGTAAGTTTTCTAGCATACACTTTTTGTTGTTGTTGTTCTTGGACGTGGGGCTTGAACTCTGGGCCTGAGCGTTGTCCCTGAGCTCTTCAGCTCAAGGCTAGGATTCTGCCACCTGAGCCATAGGGCCACTTCCATTTTTCTGGTGGTAATTGGAGATGAGTCTCATAGATTTTTGTGCCTGGCCTGGCTTTGAACCTTGATCCTCAGATCTCAGCCTCCTGAGTAGCTAGGATGACAGGTGTGAGCCACTGGTGCCTGGCTTAGGATATACTCTTACATAAAGCAATCAATACACAGAAATCAAGTGAGGAACTCAGACTGGAGTCATACTGGAGTGTATGGAGAAGGCTGAGTATATGACTGGGCAGTGAAGGGTTCCTAAAGGGTTCTTACTGGTACTAAGTAATGGGGAGATAACTATCATGGTTGGAGAATAAATTTGGAACACTATGAAACTGTGATGCCTACACCTACCTGAATGAAAATGGTCTTGCCATGTTGAAAAAGACCACCCTGTAATCGCCAGCTACAGTTCTTATCTCACTCAGCACATCAGCATTAGACAGTATTTACCAGTGGTCTTTCAATGTCATTGTTTGCTGACTTCTGCCTTATCTTGCTCTTTCAGATTCATTTGACCTCTGGGTGTTTTCTCTTCTTCCCCCTTCTCTCTCTCTCTCTGTCTCTCTCTCTGTCTCTCTGTCTCTCTGTTTCTCTCTCTCTCTGTCTCTCTCTCTCTCTCCCTCCCTCCCTCCCTCCCTCCCTCCCTCCCTCCTCTCTCTCTCTCTCTCTCTCTCTCTCTCTCTCTCTCTCTCTCTCTCTCTCTCTCAGTCATGAGGCTTGAACTCTCAGCCTGGGCACTGTCCCTGAGCTGTTCAGCTCAAGGCTACTGCCCTCCCCCTTGAGCCACAGCACCACTTCCAGTTTTCTAGAGGTTAATTATTGATAAGAGTGTCACGGACTTTAGTGCCCAGGCTGGCTTTGAACCACGACCCTCAGATCTCAGCCTCCTGAGTAGCTAGGATTACAGATGTGAGCCACTGCACCTGGATCTCCTGGGTGTTTTCTGTGTCTCTCCTAAGACAGCTTCCTTTCCCAAATGCCCAGGTACTGTGGTATCCTAAGGCCTTATCTCTGGACCTTTTACTTTCCATTCTACTCTTGCTTCATGGGTCATAACCCACTCTATGACTCTAAGGTCTCCAGCCCCTTTGACTAGTTTTCTATCCTGGTGTATTAAAGTGCTTTGTGTCCTGAATGTCATATTCTTTCTCAAGCCTTTGTCTCTGGGCACTTCTATAAATGTCAGTCTTTCTTACAAATTCCTACACATTGCTTACCACCTAGTTGTTCATTCAATCCTCAGTTATGCCCTTCACGATGCTTCTAGGAGATAGTGCCGAATTCACTCATTGTTATATTCAGGAACCAATGTTCATTGCTCACTTGCCTTGGAGTTTTTGTAGCAGAGGGCTCTGCTTATTTTCTTCCCATTACTGAAAAGAATAGGATTTATCTCTGCTCACTGCTTTATATTGGGCAACTCACTCACAAGAACAAACGAAGTAAATACTCAAAAGTCAATTGTGATTACATCCCCAAACGAGAACACATGTCACGGAAACCTGCCAAAACGCCACTAAAGCAATTCAGTGGAGTTAATGAAAATCAGTGACATTTGTTTTAATCTCCATTTTGTGTAGAATCAAGATGTGCACAAAGGTGACAATGGACAACTTCCTAACAGCTCATCACGAGATGGGACACATCCAGTATGACATGGCATATGCCAGCCAACCTTTCCTGCTAAGAAATGGAGCCAATGAAGGTTTCCATGAAGCTGTTGGGGAAATCATGTCACTTTCTGCAGCTACACCTGAGCACCTGAAATCCATTGGTCTTCTGCCACCTGATTTTCATGAAGACAATGGTAAGCATATGATATGTACATGTACCTGGATATTGATTCTGGTGCAGTTGTCTCAGAACATTCCAGTATATTGTTTCCAGTGCTAGGAATTGAATTTCAAGTGTTGCACATGCTAGGAAAATGCTCTCATATTCACTGCATCTCTAGTCCTGGTTTTATATTTTTAAATGAGGAATAAGAATCAACTGAAAAAAAGAGGTCTTGGGACTCTAAAAATATCTAATAGAAACTGGGTGGGATTTTTGAAGATGCTGAAATAATCCCATATAACTGAAAGGCTTTGTCCAAGGTTGCTCCTCTCATCAGTGTCAGGTGAAAATTTCCCCCCAAATTAGAACAACAGGAACAGATTCTAAAAACAAAACAAAAAAAACCCCATTTTAACCAGGAGTAAACTGAAGATAAGGGAGGAAAAGTAGTTCAAAGTCAAAAGCAGTATAGTAGCAGAACCTGAGATAAAGGCTTTCCCACAGTATAATGCAAAGCAAAGTGTGCTTTGAGTTTTGGGGGTTCTTAAAGAATGAATGATGAAAGCACTCAAAGAATGAGTGATGAAAGTTGCCTGAGGGATGGGAGTGTGGCCTCATGGTAGAGTGCTTGCCTACATGCATGAAGCCCTGGTTTCCATTCCTCAGTACCACATACACAGAAAAAGCTAGAAATGATGCTGTAGCCCAAGTGGTGGAGCATTAGCCTTGATCAGAAAGCCCAAGGACAGTGCTCAGATCCTGAATTCAAGCCCTCGGAGTGGCAAAAACAATGTCACGGAAACACTTCAATTTTAGTGGAAGCCATGTTTTATCTGTAGGTTGCCCTCAGACCTATGCAATTCCTCAGTCTTTGAGGCAGCTTACCTTAACCCAAGGCAGTCCATTTTGCTTTCGGTGGATGGCTTGGACTGATGGAACACAAAAATGTTCAATAGATCCTAATTTTCTGTGAATATACTACAGTTTTTTAAAAGGAGTTTTAGAGTTTAATAATTTCTCCTCTTTCATCTATATATTTCTTTTCTCAGCTTTACTGGCTGGAACATTTGGTCCATGAGGTTGAGGTCGTAAGCTCCAACCTGTCTAGGCAGTTCACTTTGCCTTGATTATTGGCTTTAGACCTTTGGTGATCTCACAGGGGCCTGGATATACTCAAATGGAAAGTCATCATCATATCTTAATAACATTTACAATTCTTGCTAAGGAAAATGTTAGTACATTGCACTATTTTGGTTATCTGGTGCATGACTTGCTCTATGGAGTTTATTTTACTATGTCACCCTCTTGTAATAGGGCTTGAACTCAAGGCCTAGGCTTTGTCCCTCAGCCTTTTCGCTCAAGGCTGGCACTGTGCCACTTGAGTTCCACTTCTAGCTTTTTGCTGTTAATTGGGATAGGAGTCTCACAGACGTTCCTGCCAGGGTTGATTTTGAATCATGATCCTCAGATCTCAGCCTCTTAAATAGCTAGGCATGAGCCACCAAAACTTGGCTGGATTGATATTTTTAATTACATTTGTTTCTAGCTAGTACATAAAATCAACATGCTAATGGAGTAACATGACATTTTGTCACATTGTATAACGTTTAAATCAGAGTAAATATATACACATATATACATATGTATATATGCATAGGTCTTTGTGTATATATGTACATATATATATATATAATTTTCCCACAGAGACTTATTATTTTTCTATGATGAAAATGATCAAATTATGTCCTCTATTTTTTGTTCTGTTTTTTCAATGCTAGAGATCAAGCCCAGCACCAAGTACATGCTGAGAAAGTGAGTTTTCACTGCTCTACATTTCAGCCCTCTTTTAACATTTTGAAATGTACAGTACATTATCCTTATCTATATGAGCTTACTGTGTAGTAGCATAATATGTCTTCTTTCCTCTCCCTGGTTTACTGGCTTTGTACCACATCTGCTAATGTTTGCTTATTTACCAATGGCTCATAGAGGGCATTAGGTAGCAGACACTGGACTACATATACAGTCTTGAATGGGACATTAACAATCACTGCCTTCACAGAGCTTTCAAGAACAAACAGAATGATTGGGAAAGTAGATAAAATAGCCCTAATTAACTCCGGCAAGGGGTTACTTTAAAGAAGACAATGGAAACTAATAAAAGACATAAGGATTAGGGTTAACAGTTAGATTTTTATTTATCCATTTACTTTGAGGGCTTCATACTACTTCAAAACCCTTAGATGAAAAATGAATATGTACATGTTATTATGTTCATTGCAAATATTTCTTTTTTATTTTATTATTGGGAATATGTATAGATGGGTTACAGTTGCATTCGTCAGGTAGTATGTGCATTATTTCTTGCACATTGATACCCCTTCTCATGTTTTTGTCCCCATTTCCCTCTCCCCAGACCCTCCCAATCATCTTGTTTCCCACCTTCCCTTTCCTATTTCAAATAAACAAATTACAGTATATACAATATACCAGGTAACAAAGTCAGATACAGTAACAACATGAAATTAACCATAAGGGCAAAAAAAGAGAAGAGAAATAACATAGTATATTAAGGACAACAATCACACAAGATAAACCTTTTATTTCCATACACTAGAGTTCATTTTATTTAGTCTCATCCTATATGACCTTATGTACATAGGTTTTGAGCTAGGAGAGTCCTAGATGTGTACTAATTATTACAAATGAGGGAAACCATTGAGCCTATGTTCCCTATGGATCTGGCTTAATATGATATTTTTCCAAGTCTTTCCATTTCCTTACAAATGGGGCAATGTCAGCATAGAATTCCATTGTGTATAAATACCACATCATGTTGATCCACTCAGTAACTGAGGGACATCTGGGTTGGTTCCATATCTTTGCTATGGTAAATAATGCTGCAATGAACATCGTTGTGATAGTGGCTTTAGTATGTGCTTGTTTCTGGACATTTGGGTAAATGCGAAGGAGTGGAATTGCTGGGTCATAGGGGAGCTCTATGTTTAGTCTTTTGAGGAACTGCCATACTGCTTTCCATAGTGGTTGAATGAGTTTACACTCCGACCAACAGTGTAGTAGATTTCTTGATAATCCTTGCCAATATTTCTTATATAATGAAGTGTGTCTTATAGAATAATATCTTGACATTAGGAAAGCTATTTTGGATACAAAATATCCATTGTTTATTTTATCTTAATATTTTATATTTTTCCATTTTCGTTTTAGAAACAGAAATAAACTTCTTACTCAAACAAGCACTCACTATTGTTGGAACAATGCCATTCACATTCATGTTAGAGAAGTGGAGGTGGATGGTCTTTAAGGGTGAAATCCCCAAAGATCAATGGATGAAGAAGTGGTGGGAGATGAAGTAAGTCTGTGAATATGGACTCATGTGTTTTCTCATGATTGTGTTGTATAATCATTTGGGGCTGGGGGCTCTCACCTGTCATTTTAGCTACCTGGGAAGCTGAGAGCCGAGGATTTGAAGCCAGCTCAGGTAGGCAAAATTGTATATGATACTCCTACTGGAAATGGAGGTGTGGCTCAAGTGGTACAACACTAGTTTTGAGCAAAAAAAGCTAAGGGATAGCACTCAGGCCCGGAGTTCAAGCCCCAATAACAGTACACACACACACACACACACACACACACACACACACACACACACACAACTGACCTCTCCAAACATTTGTGCATGCACACATGCACACACATATACCTCTCTATCTCAAGACCACTAGCATCCACAAATTGCAAAAGCAGCTGAGAAACTGATGCAACCCCCTTCAGTCTTCAACCAATGGCTAATGGGAGTTGATAGCCAAATACTTCAGCACCCCTGACGTCAACGTGGCTAAATCGTGTGGAGTACTTTATAAAGAGTCATAGAGCTCCTCAGTGGCAATAGACTCCAATTAGCTACAGTAGGAACATATTTGATGACACATCTTTTGAAGGACTACTTTTATTTTCTGTTCTTGAGAGACTGTATCTAAAATGACTAGGATTGGGATTCTCAAGGAAAGTTTCATAGTCTAAATAATTAGGATCTAAGGAGGTAAATCTTGAGAGTTGGCGATTGTGGTTAAGTATATGAAAAATGGAATTGTATTCAAGGTAGAGGAACGCCATCACAATATATAACCACCCCCATAACTAAGCATCCTTTTAATAAATCTTAGTTGGGAGAATGGAGTCAGCACAATCTGTTTTTTAGTATTCAAATATTACAGCTGTCCACAATGATGTCTTATTATTAAGGGCAAACGTTCCTTTTAAACAATTCCAAATATGTGGTTTCTTTATGTTTCGGTCTAAGGTAATTATTTTAGGCCTTTTAATTTTAAAGGAACAAAGAATTACCTTTATAGTACTTAGTTAATACATACCAACTACATGTTCCCTTAGTCATTCTCAAACAGAGAATGGGCATAGCACTTGGTGCCTACAGTATAGGTAGCCAAGACACATCCTCACTCTCAAGAAGCTCAAGTTTGCAGGCCAGGGAGAAGTGTGATGTGAACAACTACAACAGAGAAAAATGGCAAAGAAAACCTAGCTAGAGAAGACTAAGGGAAGTTGAAGGTCAACCATGTTGTAAAGTGAATGATAGCTGAGACAGGCTTTCTCGAGGAGGGCACATTTCAGCTAGCCTTGGAGAGTAAGGTTTCAATTCTACCAAATTACTTCTGAGAGCACAAAAATGTGGTAGGAATTACTAAGGTGATGGCAGATGATATGCTTTATGAACACATTAGTGTCTTGAAGATATAGCTATTTTCCATTGGTATATTTGGTTGAATTAGAAAAATGTTATAATCACATAGGGCCTTTTTACACCATTTTTTATTTCACCTCTCCCATATAAATTTCATCATCTCAAGAAATTTCAGTAGTTGTGAGCAACTCTACCTTCTCATGATGGTTGACCTACAGTTAATCTATCTCTTCCTTTTCTTTCCACAGACGAGAGATTGTTGGGGTGGTGGAACCTGTGCCTCATGATGAGACGTACTGTGACCCTGCCACTCTGTTCCATGTTTCTAATGATTTCTCATTCATCCGGTAAATGACAATTTCTTCACTTGTAGGGTTTAGGGACAACATGTTACACACACACACACACATACACACACACACACACACACACACACACACACACACACACACGCAATGGGGCTTTACTTGAAGTGCAAAATAAATGATCACTCTCAATTCAATTTAATCCAACATGGTTAATTGACGTAAATACAACTTGAGGGATCTTTTCTGCATCATCAAGGAATCAATAGGCGCACAGGGTGAAACAAAAATATTTTGTTGTTACCAGCAGAATTCATCCTGTATTTGAAGAACGTTTTAACAAAGAGTCTAGAAGTATACGTTCTTTACCTATTATTGCCAGATCCTGAATTTTCTAGATGTCAGTTTCTGTGAAAGACAATACAAACGTGAGCTGACATTTAACCTAGTAAATGAAATATTAATGGACTAAAAAATCACTGATAATACTGGTGGCATATAAAATGATATTCAGCTAGTACATAAATGCAAGTGGATTATGATATGTCTACAGGATTCATGTTTGGATCCTTTGGGAAAACAATAGCTGGTGAGTAGTTCTGTGATCACTTGGGCACATAATTTCAATATATGCACCAGTTATTGACCCGATCATAGTCATTAAATACCGATTTCCTTTATTGTTTTTTGTCTCTTGTGCAGATATTACACAAGGACCATTTACCAATTCCAGTTTCAAGAAGCCCTTTGTAAAGCAGCTAAATACGAAGGCCCCCTTTACAAATGTGACATCTCCAATTCCACTGAAGCTGGGCACAAGTTGCTGTAAGAAATGCGTCAAAATGTTAATCCAATATTACTCATTTCAGTCTAGTTTGAATGTGATTTCTTTGTTTTAAAAAGAAAATTTGAAGTCTCAAAACTTACTTAACCAGAGAACAGATGTTTAATTTGTGACTGGACAGAAACAAGCTATGAAATGTCTGGATAGCCATCTCTTCTGTGTCATAAGTACAAAGCTTGGTTTGTAATAATTGGAAGAGATTAGGGGCTTAGTTCAGCCCTTAGATTAGATTAGCAGGAATTGGTGGCTTATACCTAATCTTAGCTTCTCAGAAGACTAAGATCTGGGGGATCAAGGTTCAAAGCTAGTCAAGGAAAGAAAGTCCATGAGACTCTTATCTCCAATTAATCACCAAAAAAGCTGGAAATAGAACTATTGCTTGTTATAGAGTGCCAGTCTTGAGCAACAAAGCTAAACAGACTGCACCCAGGCCCTGAGGTCAAACTCCAGTACTGATACCAAAGAATAGAGTGTGAGTCTATTTGTTAACGACCCTGATTTTCTTACGTGCTAGATGCAAATTTAGCCAGGTCAAAGAAAAACAACTCTAGATTCCAGATATAAACGTATATACACCTGAAGTTAGTTCAAAAGCCTTGAAAACTCTTTTTTGTTTGCCCTGTAGCAATATGCTGACACTTGGAAAATCAGAACCCTGGACTTTAGCATTGGAAAGTGTAGTAGGAGCAAGGAATATGGATGTGAGACCATTGCTGAACTACTTTGAGCCACTGTTGACCTGGCTAAAAGATCAAAACAAGAATTCTTTTGTGGGGTGGAACACTGTATGGAGTCCATGTGAGTACTGAGTGACACCTTTTGCATCCTGCTCTGTCTCCTGCCCTGAGTCTCTTTTGGCCCCAATCTTATGGTGGTTATGACACAACTGAGTACTCGTTCCCTCTCTGTAGAAACCCTTGCTGACTCTGCTTCCCAGTTTTCCAAGGCTTTTATTAGTCCATCTATACAATACTATAATAGTCTCCAGTCTACCACTGTACTTGAGTCTTGCTCTTCAAAGGCAAATGGAATTTTGTTTCTATTACTTCTCTCTAGCACTGTTCTCTTTCTAAATCATTTGTATATATTGCTGTTTTGTCATTGGTCAGTTTTACACTTCCTCTTCTTCCTATAGTTTCACTTCTATTTCTCACTTTCCCAGTAAAGCAGTGTTATCAGTGTCGACAGTGCCAAGCAATAGCCTCTTTTCGGATCACTTCTTATGTGGCCTGTCCTAGAGTTTCTACTTGTCTCAATTTTTTTGACATACCTAATTTTTCATCTGCAATGTGTTTACTCTTCCCTAATTCTTCCAGCATCATCTTCTCAGTCTTAAGAGATGCCTTTCTTCCAGACTTGTATCTTCCTGTCACAGCATGGACCACAGTTTTCTTCCTGAGTCATCTTTGTTCTCTTTTGTTCTCTGGGGATAAACCCACTGTTTCTGGTTCCCATATCTTCTTTCTGGAATTACACCTTGCCAGCGTACAAGGTTTATGTGATGTCAGAGCAAGGGTCCATGGGATACAGGATTAAATGCTCCCCAAATTGCCTTCTTCCACAACCACAACCTGACTTTCATTTCTTTTGTTTTCAGGGAGGTATCTTCCCACTTGTACTGTACCTGAGTCTCAGTCTTCTCTGTGACTCTGTGTTCCTTCTGTCTACACATCGGGCCATGGCTCCCTCTTCCCTGAGAAAGCACTTACCCCTCTCCCATCACTTTTCTCATTTTCCCAACAGTGGGTTTATACCTTTTAAAATATTTCGTAGTGGGATCTTGGGAAGTGAGAGAAATAAACATACAGTCTGAATTTTTTTTTACTCAGATACTGATCAAAGCATCAAAGTGAGGATAAGTCTAAAATCAGCTCTTGGAGATAATGCAGTGAGTATTCTGGGTGGTTTGTTCATGTTTTTCAGTGTATCCTCTTTCCTCGAGTAGGAGATAAGGTACCCATTCTAGGTGTGAGTTAGACACAGAGGAAGCCACATAGTTCTCTTTAAACTACCAGCCTAGATTTTAGAGAGATAGCCTCTACTAAGTTGGTAAGGTGTGCTTTTTACTTGCTACCTAGAAGGCATTATGAAATCAGTCCAAAATCATCTAGACAGATCATTAGATATCAAATGCTCCTCCTTCTGATGGATACTCACCATCATTACTCAAGGAATAAGTATTCAAGGCATAAGGCCTCATTATATTTTGAGTCATTTGATTTCAGAAGCATTATGTTTAGATCTTTTGTTGGTTTTCTTGTGAGTAAGTCATCTATATCGATATCTCTCCTGGCTTTTTTCATAGTGTGGTCGATGGACCAACCAAAGGCACTTAAATCCATGGGTCTAAATCGAGAAGCCTCTTACAAATGTAGACTGTCAGGTCCCAGTCCTGTGTCTGCTTAACCAGAATACTGCTTTTGAAACTTGCCTGCACATTAGAATCACATGGGAAATTTTCAAAATATTGTTGTATGGGCTCCAATCCCTCTGGGTTGTAGCAGAAAGAGTTGGGAATTAAGTTTTCAGGCTGGATACATGTGGCTCATGCCTGTAACCCTAGCTATTCAGGAGGCGGAGATCTGAGGATTGCATTCAAAACCAGCCAGGCCAGGAAACTCCTTAAGCCACTCTTTTATTTATTTATTTATTTTTGCCAGTCCTAGGCTTGAGCTCAGGGCCTGAGGACTGTCCTTGGATTTTTTCAAGGCTAGAACTCTAGCACTTGAGCCTCAGCACCAATTCTGGCTTTTTTTTCTAAGTATGTGGTACCAAGGAATAGTGCATGCTAGGCAAGCACTCTACCACTAGACTAAACTCCCAACTAAGCCTCTCTTTTAGTGTGTGTTGGTCCTGGGTCTTGAACTGGGCACTGTCCCTGAGCTATTTTGCTTAAGGCTAGTGCTCTACCACTTTAAGTCACATCTCCATTTCTGGTATTTTTAAGAAGTTAGTGGAGATTAGAATCTCCAGGGCTTTCCTGCCTGAGCTTCAGACTATTACTTTTGTCTCTAATTAATTACCAAAAAGCCAAAAGTAAACCTGTGGCTCAAGGGATAGAACATTATCCTTGGGACAAAAAGCTAAAGGATAGCACTCAGTACCCAAAGAAATAGTTTCCAAGGATCTTTTGGTGATTCTATTTCCAGCAAAGTTTCATAGCCAGTGTCTCAGTGATATATTTTGGGGTAACAAAATGTTATTAAATGTTATTAAAAATCCTATTACCCCTTTATGTGAATTAATTTAATTAGCTATTATTCTCTGTTGAATCTCTGTCTCAGGTGACCTACCCTGAGGAAGTATACTAGTAACTTTGATTGGGAAAGAAGAGAGGACAGATAGTCTCAGACAAATGGGGCTCAAAGGCCTAAATGGGGTGTGGCAACATGACAGCTTTGCAATTTCCAAGTCGTCCTGGAACTTTCAGATAACACAGTCCAAGGTGCTACAGAATATTGTTTTCTCAATGCAAAGATCCAAAGATTGCATTTCTACCCTTTAGCTGATCCTGAGTAGTAAAATATTGCTCAAGATTCAAAAATACTTCTAAGATAATTCTAATAGTAATGTAAGACATGGAAATATAAGTAGCACCAGAATAGAAGATAATTTAAGAAAATAATCATAAAAATAGAAGTTCATTGCTTCATAAACTCCTATTCCTTTGTATTAATAATGGTTATAAATAATTGTTAAATAATTTAAACCGTTTAGTTATTTATTAGTTATTTATCTTTGTTATACATGTATTAGCTTTTCATTGGCCTAATGAATTTTAAATACTGGAAGATCAAAATCTTTTTCAGTTATCATTTTTTTCTTTTATCTATGTTCATGTTCTTTTTCAATTCAGCAGGGATTGATAGTTTTCAGACAGTTTGATGATTTAATGCCCTGAGGCCAATTTATCAAGCTGATGTGAGCATCCACATCAGGACCAGACTAGCTGCCCATTCCAGCCAGTTCAGGGCAAATTTCAACCTAGTCTATTATTTGAAAATTCAACATTAGTTATTTTAATATAAAAGCAATAAAATAGTATTATCCACAATATCAATAGTATTATTTCTATTCTTAAAGCAGCCCCACCCTGAACTTGGGTGAAATCAAACTGAAGTAAAAATGACAATTCTTTTGTGAGCTCATGATTCTTTTTCTCCGAGAGGGATAGTAAAAATGCAGATCTTGTGCTGCCACCTGCTGGAGCCAATACTACTTTTTCTTGGCCTTTCAAACACACAAGACCTTTGTTTAGAATTGGAAAAAAAGATTATTTCTCTGTTCAGTGTCACTCTTTTTCTTTGAACCTCAGATTATTTTATTTTGCTCTACATATCTGAGGACTCACTATAAAATAACCCAAATCTCAGTTTATATGTTTACTAAGTACAGACATTTTAAGCAAAACCACAATGTGTGGGGGACTCCCATCTAATCTGGTCTTTAGGGTGCTTTAGATCAAACCAAAGTGAAAGAGATGGAGACCAATGGTTACTTGAGGCGCAGCATTAGCCATTCACTCAGGAGCTTCTTCAAGATGCAGATTCTTCGTTTTCATCCGTGACAGTGAGAATCAGGAAGTGAGGGTATTTTAAACAGTCCTTCATGTATTCTGGGGCCCATACACGTTGGAGATCACCTTAGGATGGTTACAATAAAGCTGAAAGAGTATTTGGTTTAAAAATCTTTCCTACAATCCTTACTGAGCATATCTTTCTTTTGAATTTACAGTATGAATGGAATAACAATGAAATGTTCTTGTTCCAGTCATCTGTTGCATTTGCCATGAGAAGGTATTTTTTAAAAGCCCAAAACCAGACAATTCCATTTCGGTGAGTTGATTTGTTGGGTTTACCAGTTCTCCAGCCAGCAATTCCCTTATTCTCAAATCCAGAGGAGATATTCTGCTTAAGCTTTCTTCTAAATAAAATTGTTATAATAATGTTATAATAATTTCACTAGGCGAAATTAGGAAATATTTACTAATGACTTTTTAACTTCTTTTGCAACCTGAAATTTGGGGCCACCCTGTTTCGGGATGGTTGTAATTTATTTGACTTATAGATGACCAAAACAATGTTGTTATTAAACAGCTTTTGCCCTCAGCTCCTTAGAGTAGAAAGGAAAAAAGAAACATTTCTGCCTTCCTTATTAGTGTGTATGTATGTAAATACAATAAAATTTCATAGAAATATGTGTGTATTATAATAAGTGAATAAATAGAATGACATAGAAATATGTGCTAGGGAGAAATATATAATAAGAAAGGGTCAGGGAGAACTGGTTGTGTGTGTGTGTGTGTGTGTGTGTGTGTGTGTGTGTATGTGTGTGTGTGTGTAGGAATTCACTTTTGACAAGATAATCAGAAAAGACCTTATTAATATTTGAGCAAGTGTGTGAAACAGGAGAGAGATTCAGTGAGGCAGACAATGGGAGAGACAGAATCAGCTGGAGTAAGCAGCAAGCACAGACTCTAAAGGACTATGCTTGTCTGTTGAAGAAATAGCAAGAATGCCAGGGTGGTTAAAGCAGAGTTGAGAAGACAAGTTAGGAGGTTGTGGGTAGGAGTGAACAATGAACAATCATATGGTCCTTGAAGGTCATTTCAAGAACTTTGTTTTTTATTCTTAGAAAACAGGACTACTGGCCCTGTGGTCTGCCTTAGTTTTACTAGGATCATTAAAAATCTCACTTTCACCTGCCCCATGGGTGCAAATGTTTGTTGTTGTCCTCAGCGGGGCTGGGTTAGAAAGGATAAACATACTACCTCTGTTGGTGGTACTGACTCATGTCTGCCCACCATATCTTTTTCATGACTGCTCTGGGTTAACAGTGATTTCTTGACGATTCTCTCGATGTGTTCACCTGGGAAATTTTCTATCACTGAAAAAAAATGTGGGTTTTATGTTATGGAAGAATTAGCATTTGATATTGTAACCTTTATAGAGGTGTTTTCATGTGCTTCAAAAATTGTTAATTTGTCTGAACGTTATGTTTTCCCATTATTTGCTGTGTTTCATATCTCTCTGTCTTATGGTCCTCTCCAAAATCTCTGTTCCACTAGTAGGGAAAGTCATCATTCTTTATTGTGTTCTCTGAACCACAGAGAAAATGTTTCTTTTGTTTCTCCACAGGGAAGAGAATGTGAAGGTGAATAATTTGACACCAAGAATCTCCTTTACCTTCTATGTCACTGCGCCTAAAAACTCATCTGAAATCATCCCACGAAATGAAGTGGAAGAGGCTATCAGGTGACATTTTACATTCAAACAAACCAATAGGAGCAAAGGGGTTAAAATGTGACAACAATTGCTAGTATTTAGTGGGCCTGGTGCTGTTTTGTGCCTTCTACATATTTTACCTTATCCCCCAAATTGTGTTTCAGTTCCAGAAGGATCCATCATCAGGAGAGCTATCTTGCTTGACATTTTCTCAGATCTATAGCCATATGACAAGGATTTTAGTAGTTTATTTGGGAAGCACTAATATAAATTTAAATAGGAGAAAGAGAGGAAAAAGAAGACAATTCACTATACATTGTCAAGAACTTCCCACTGTTAGCAACTAGAGCTCTATCCTGCTCGGTAACTATAGAGCACTGTAGAATGTGCCTCCAAATTGTTTCTGGCCTGTAAATGGGGCAGGTTTTTCAGTCTAACAATGCAATCAGGCAGAGGGAAGTGGATACTGGCTGATGGAAATCTGATGATCTTGCGTGGAGAATAGTATAGAAGGGATATGGATAGTTATTACCATGATTTGTTGTAGGGACATTGATATAAGCTTTGTTTAACTGCCTGAGGCCTGAGAGAAGCTATATAAGAACAGGTTTTCTTAAGCCATGGTGATTCTCTATACTTGAATGGGAATGTAGATGAGCAAAGAGAGCTTAGAAGAGATCGCTTTTTCCCCAGTTTGCCTTGGCCCTTTTGCACAAGACAGCAGAAGTGGAGAACAGACAGCACTTATAGATGATTCGTCCTTGTGATTAAAAAAGGCCTTATATACCGAACAGCTCACTAAGTGGAACTCTTGAGTTGTAGAATCTAATGTTATCTATGACCTGCTGTGCAGTGTGTGTCTAGAAAATCTGAGGTATATGAGGTTTATGACACAACCATGCCAGACATTCCTGTCTTCAAAAGACGCCTGTCTGTCTTGAGATCCTGCTGGCTAAGATTTTGAAAGAGCCTGCTCCTCCCAGAAACCTGGCTGAAAGCTGCAGGGGATATGAAACTTTGTTGCCAAAATGACTTACAAAACAGGCCCTTGAGGTTGCAAGGCTAATTCTGTTTTGACCCCTTTTTTTCTTTCCTGGAATGTGAGCTCCTTACCTGAACTATACCTAGGGTAGTTTGTTTATCCAAAATGTTCTCTATTGCATCTTTGTCTTAAACAATCACTATTCACTGACTCTCCATAACTGATATCCATTTCCCTTCCTGGTGCTGGAGAGGTTGACAAAGGTCTTTTTGTTTATTAGTTCTCAGTGATGTTTGAAATGGTACTACCAAGTATTTGGGAAATTCTCCTAGAGGGACATGGATATAGACATGAATTCTTTCTACAAGTTAGGTATTCAACTATCCTTTCCCATTACTTTATATGGTCATTACTTTATATATTACTTTATATAGTCATTACTTTATAGATTGCTTTAAATAGTCATTGTAGATACACTTTAGCCAATGAGAAAAATCTTGAAAACAAGCTAACCCTCGGTTTAAAGCATAGTAGTCACAATTGAACAGGTATTAATAATTTCTACATATTGCAGCTCAGCCTTCCAATGAGGCTCTTGAGAGACATCATTTAGGTTGCAATGGATGAAAGGTGTCTGACCACCTTCACCTTGATTTCTTGTCTTTTTTTTTTCTGTACCTTGAACTCAGGCCTGGACACTGTCCATGAGCTTTTTTTTTTTCCCTGAAGGGTGGCCCTCTGCCACTTGAGTCACAACTCCACTTTCAATTTTTTGGTCATTAATTGAACATAATCGTCTCATGAAATTTCCTTCCCGGGATTGAGCCTCTATCTCACATTTCATCCTCCTGAATGGCTGAGGAGCACAGGCATGAGCCACCAGTGCCCAGCTTTTCCTTCATTTCTTCCTTCTTTCATGTGTCTATTCTTATGAATATGCAAAATCCTTCTGGGAAGAATGTGATAAAGAGTAAATGACTAAACACAACTTCCTTTTGCTCAAGCATCTTCTTTACTGTGGTTTGCTTTTGTGACTAGGTTTTCCCGGGATCGTATTAATGACGTCTTCCGCCTGGATGATAACAGCCTGGAGTTTCTGGGGATTAATCCAACACTTGGACCTCCTTACCAGCCACCTGTCACTATCTGGCTGATTGTTTTTGGAGTTGTGATGGGATTGGTAGTGATTGGCATTGTTTCCCTGGTCATTATTGGGATCAGAGAGAGAAGGAAGTAAGTATCCTTTCCTAGACTTACCTATCTGAAAACAGGACTATTTAGGGAATTCTCACTGGAAAATTTGAAACAAGGTGTAGGCGGCCAGTTACTTAGTTGGACAATTTTGCTCCTAAATATTCTGATGCATTCCCTAGAAAGTTACCAGATATCATCAACATTTTGCTCTCCTAGTAAGTCCGCATAGTAGATATATAGCCTGGAGTTTACTAGCACGTTCTAGTAAAGCCATCTCAGCCCCAGTCATTCCCTTACTGAGGAGAGGCACTGAAACTCAGTAGGGGTGAGAGGGCTGAGTGGACACTGGGGATGCTTCTCATTGCTAAGCCTTCCATAGTCTACAGGTGGCCCCGCAGACTGGACTGATGATGGATGTGAGCTGTAAAGTTGGTCAAGAATGAGCTCTGAGATTTGCTTCACACTGTGATTTCTTTTTGCTTCTTTGGATCACTCAAAACTCCCATGTAATCCCAGTTCATGGTCAGGCATTTTCCAACTTGCAGTTACAGTGCAATCATACAGTGTATCCTGATTAGATTCATTCCCTCAATCACTCCCCTTGCCCCCTACTCCTTGATTGACGATTTTTATTTTTATACTTCTGATTGCTAGTGTTGCTTTGCCACTAGATTTTTTTCTGATTCTGAGAAATAATTGACTCTGACTTTTATTAGGCATATGAAATAAATGAACATTATTTTACAGCCCATAACAAAATTCTATGTACATTTTTCTTCCCTCCCTCCCTCCCTCCCCCTCTCTCTCCTTCCTTTCTTCCTTCCTTTCTTCATTTCTTTTTCCTTTCTTTTTTTTCTGGTCATGGGGCTTGAAATCAGGGCCTGAGAACTGTTCCTGAGCCTCTGTGCTCAAGGCCAATGCCCTACCACTTGAGTCACAGCACCACATATAGCTTTCTTTTCTTTTCTTTTCTTTTTTTGCCAGTCCTGGGCTTGGGCTCAGGGCCTGAGCACTGTCCTTGAACTTTTTTCTCAAGACTAGCACTCTACCACTTGAGCCTCAGCACCACTTCCAGGTTTTTCTATGTATGTGGTACCGAGGAAACGAACCCGGGTTTTTGTGCATGCTAGGCAAGCACTCTACCACTAGGCCAAACTCCCGGCCGAACACATCTAGCTTTTTCTGACTAGTATATTGAAGATAAGAGCATATGAACGGTTGGGGCTGGCTTCCAACCTCAACCTTCAGGTCTCAGCCTCCTGAGTAACTAGGTTATAGCATGAGCCACCAGTATCTGGCTTTATTTCACTTTTGTAATACCAGAGTTTGAATTCAGAGTCTTGTGCTTGCTAAGCAGGCCGGCAGTTTACCTCTTGAGCCATACTCACAGCCCTTCCCTTTTGCTTTGGTTCTTTTTTTAAGGTAAGGTTTCATGTTTCTATGTGTTACTTTGCTGGCTACTTTGTTGAGATGGTCCTCAAGTCATGATCCTCCTCCCAATCTCTACCTCCTAAGTAGGCTGGTATTACAGCAGATACGATCCACTGCGCATGGCTTATATTTTACATATTTTATCTTCCCCCTAGCATGTTTTATTTTGTACATTTTTATTTTATTTATCTTGTGTATTTTGATCTCCTACTTTGTATGTTTTGTGATCCTCCCATAGTAGTTACATGAAGAGACTTTCTGTTTGCTGGGGATGTTGTTTCTCATTTTATGAATCAATCATAATGTTGTTAACTGGTCCTCTACTAAATGATAATTGCATGTCTGTGTTGGTTTTAAAATACTGTGACTTGATATAGGTAATTCCCTATTGTGTTTCAATTTAGCTGTAAGAAAAATCCTAGCAGCAGGAAAACTTGGCTGATGCCAATGTTTATATCTAATTTTTGTGCACAATTATCAAACTGACCTCAATAGAGGCTCAATGAGTATATACTTGCACCATCTATTTATGAGTGCTCCTGTTTTCCCAAATAGGCATCATCAAAATTGTGATGAATCTGGCTAATTCACAATGTCTTTCAAACATTATATTAAGGTGGCTTTGTTTTATTTAACAGGAGAACTGAAATAAAAAGGGAAGACAATCCTTATGCATCAGTGGACATCAGTAAAGGAGAAACAAATCCTGGATTCCAGAACAGTGATGATATCCAGACATCACTTTAAGTTCTTTTTAACCTGAGATAATTTTTACCGTATCTAAATCTTAATTTCACGGGACAGAAAAATAAAATGATAAGGATATCATGAAATATAAAAACTCAGTCTCTGTTCAGGAAAAGTTGTCCAGAAGCAACATGACTGAGCAGTGAGCTTCATTATTTACACTGCTTTTAGTATTTATTTCTGCCTCCAGACTTGTCCTTCCTATTAGGGATCTTCATACTAGAATAAAATAGGCAAAGAATATCTCTAGCCTCACAGGCTGCTCGGAGTTAGTGGAGGTGGAATGGAGGGGATAATGGCTGTTAGGAAAAGGAAGATGTATCATAGGAGTAACTGTTGAACCTTGTTTGAAATCTGTGGTTTTAGGGATGGAGAGTGGTGAATACTGTTCACATTAATTGAATCCAAGTCATTTGTTACAGTTATGTTTAGAATGGACCATGATTTCTTCAAGGTGGCAAGTCTAAAGGAGAAAGAGAATCTTGAGAAAAAATAGAAGAGATTGCCCTTTGCTGACAGCACAAATTGGATACAGAGGCTTCCGTGAACTCTGTGAGCTTGCCTGTTAGAAACTCACCACCATTATTCTCTATCTGTGGTGATCTGAAATTTCAACTGAATGTTCCCCCTCTAAAGGGGATCTTTTGTATTAATCCACAGTGTGTGAGGAGTGCTGAGCACAAACTAGACATTCAATAAATACTTACTTCTTGATTTATATACTTTGGTGGTCTTTTGAGCACTTGCATATTGGGGCCCCAACTCATCCTTTTTTTTTTTTTTTACTTCTTTGGACAAGTAACACCCTTCCTTCTCCAGTCCATGAGGAAAATATTCTGCCAAGCTACTGTTGTGTAAACAACCCGTGAGATTTCCACAGTCTTTTTATGGAGTTTTAATAACTTGTATTGGTTTAACATGGTGTAAAAGGAACCTCTATAGGGATCAGAAGTACAACCTAACACCTTCAAAAGGGCCTCTCCAACTGTGCAAAAGGATGAGTGGTCAATTGAGGATATAACAATGAGTCTCCAATTGTAACACAGAAATTAGAAAAATGTGTTGGTTTTCCTAACACACAAGACAGTATAGTCCTCATTACTATCCACCAGGAGAAGCTTGTGGTCCTCCTCCTAAGGCTATAGCATCCCCTTAGAGAATGGAGATTCTACAGAGAGCGTCTTATACCTGGGCATAAGGTGAGAATTGCTAAACTATGATGCCTGGCCCAAATTCCTCTCATCACTTCTGGGTTAAGAAAGATTATTGTGGTTTTTTTTCCCTCATGATTGGGGGGAAAAGGGGAACATTTCATGACACATGAAAGTGATACAGAATTCAAATTTCAATGTTGATAAGTAACATTTTATTGGAGTACAGCCATACCCATTCATTTTCATATTGTCTAAGAGTGCTTTTGTGCTACACAGACGAGTACAGTACTTCTCATTCAGATGATATGACCCACGAAGCCTTTTCGCACGCAGACTTTACTGACTCCTGGGCTATAAGGAAGCAAGTATTACATGAAACTATGAATGTGAAAAAGACAAACCATTGTTGAGCTTAGAAACCCAAGGAACATTTGTTTATGCTATTCACTGAGTATTTCCTTCCTTGGGAAGAAAGGCCCAAGATTGATAGGTGAAGGAATCAGGTCAGAAATTATAGGTACTACCTTCCTTTTTCTGATGTCTCTCAATGACTTATTCTTCTTCATCTGAGATTCAGCCTGTCTACATACAGTTAAAGTTTGGGTTTCAAACTCAATACCTCTCAGTGTTTTAAAATCTATTTCATAAATTTTCTTTGAATTAACTCAAATGGATATGATATGGATTTTGCTTGAACCTTGTGACTTTGATATTTGGCAGATTACAAAAGGCTCAGAAAGACTATGTTTCACCTAGTTGTTTTATCATCATCATCATCATCATCATCATCATCATCATCATCATCATCATCATCATCATCCCTACATTGAGGCTTGAACTCAGGTCCTGGGTGCTATTCCTTAGCTGTTCTGCTCAAGACTGGTACTCTGCCACTTGAGCCACAGTTCCACTTCTGTTTTTTTGGTGGTTAATTGGAAATAAGAGTCTCATGGTGTTTCCTGGTCAAGTTGGTATGGCATTATGATCTCAACCTCCTAAATAGCTAGGATTATAGGGATGAGTCACAGGTGGCCAGCTGGGTTTTCCTTAGTAGTGCTTCCTGTGAAGTTGTGCTCTGAATTTGTCAATAGGGAGTTTTTTTTGTCATATAGTCTGCCTTTTTTTTCACTCTACACTCTGCAGAGTGTAGACAGGATCCTGGTTCAAATGATAGCAATAAGTGCTGTATATCACCCAGAATCACAGTTCCATAGCATTTAAAAACCAATTATGCTTGTTTTACAAAAATAGCAAAAATATTCTTCTATTTAGCGCTTCTTGACATCACTGTATTATTTTCTGATAAAACTTCTATCAGTACCTTAAAGTCTTCCTTGATTTGCATTTTGAAGCTAAGCTTCTAAGAAAAGCTTTAGCTTCTTTACATAGTAAACAATTCTCTATTGTTTAAAAATTTTGCAACAAGCACATATTACTTTTTTTGGTCCTGGGGCTTGAACTCAGGGCATGGGAACTGTCCCTACGCCTCTTTGTGTTCAAGGTTAGCAGTCTACCACTTGAGCACTACTTCTGGACTTTTTTCTGAGTAGTTTATTGGAGATGAGAGACTCATGGACTTTTCTGCCCAAGCTGGCTTCAAACTTCAATCCTCATATTTAACTAGGATTACATGCTTGAGCCATGTATTACTTTCCTTATGGAAACAATGTGTAAGATGTCAGTTGCTCACACATATAATCCAAGCTAGTAAGAAGGCTGAGTTCTGAGAAACATGGTTTAAAACCTGCCCTGGCAGGAAAGTCCATGAGCTTCTTATCTCTAATTAACCAGCAAAAAGCTAGAAGTAGAGCTATGTCTCAAGTAGTAGAGTGCCAACTTGCAGCAAAAAAGCTCAGGGACAGTGCACAGGCCCTGAGTTTCAAGCCCAGTACCGGTACATTCCAAAAACAGTACATTTTAAAAAATCAATCATATGGCTGAGAGTTTGGCCTAGTGGTAGAGTGCTTGCCTAGTATGCACAAAGACCGGGGTTCAGTTCCTTGGTACCAAATACATAGAAAAAGAGCCAGAAGTGGTGCTGTGGCTCAAGTGGTAGAGCTCTGGCCTTGAGAATGTCCAAGGACAGTGCTCAGGCCCTGAGCTCAAGCCCAAGACTGGCAAAAAATCAATTATATAAAAGTAAGGAAAATAAGCTTGAAGGGTGGAACTGGAAAGAAAGGCTTAACAGTTTGTGGCAAAGGTTACCACTACATAAAATCAGAGAGATCAGGAAAGGCTCCCCCTTCCATTTGACAGAGACACATTGAGAAGAAGATTGTGACACATCTTCCATCTTTTTCCCTTAAGTGGAGAAATAATCCTGCAAACAGTAAACATTAAATAAATAAATGAAGGACTGTACTAATACCCAAGTGCTCCTTTTCATCATGCACTGATATCACTATACCTCTGTTAAAAACAGAAGCACAAGATTGTGACAAATGTAACTCCAAATGCGCTGTATATCACCCCAACAACAAAATAAAATGAAATAAAAAGATTGACAAATCTCTGCTGAAATAAAGGAATCATTAATGAAATGTCAAGGAGCAAATAAGCAAGAGTGAGTGACATTGGAGCTAGCTGGTAGATGAGGGAGAGTTGGAATAAGATAAGGTGTGAATGGTTCTTAAGGGAAATTGTTAATTTATATCTGAAAATAGCAATATGGCTTAACTGGAATGTCTTCATTGTAATAGTGACCTCCACATAACCTTTCTGTCTTTTCTTGATATAGAAAACAAAATAGTAGTATTCCAAAAAATGATGAAACCCTATGGACTCAGTCTCAGGCTATATGAACCAGGGAAATCAAACAAAAACTTTAATGATAGCCTTCTGGCTTTTACTGGTTAATTAAGATACAAGTCTCTCAGAGTTTTCTGCCAGAGTGGGCTTCAAACCTTGATCCTGAGATCTCAGACTCCTGAGTGGTTAGAATTACTGGCACGGGCCATGGGTGGCCAGCAACATCAACACTTTAACATCAGATAAATTTCCATTTGATACAGAGCTAGACTCAAAATTGACATCATTGAAATATGAGGGCAAATGTGCATTTCTGTACTTGATAGTACAGATATTTCTGTACTTGATAGTATATTTATCATAATAGTGACGATAGAAACATATGTGTATTCAACAAATACTATTTTAATTCTGCTTAATTTGTACATATGATTTGTGCCCTCCCCAACTGCGATCTGGAAATATATTTCTACTAGTGGCTAGAAACCATGACATTGACGGAAGATAACTGATACTTCAAATAATTTTTTGTTTGAAAACATTTTTTCCTCAATTTCAAACACTTTTTGTTTCCTACATTGTTCATTTCTAACTGATATAATAAACAGTGCAACAGCACACTACCAAGAACTAGCTAGCTTATATTGGGCTTTGTTCCTTTCTTTCAAAAGAATGAAAATATTTGGCCAACATTAACTTCATTCTTATCATGCTCCTAATTTTTTCTTTAAAGCTTGTCTTTTTCTCGAAGTGGTTCAATGGAAGACAGGAGCTGCTGAAAATTGGGACGCTTTTCTGGAAGCTGTATAAAAGAAATAGTCATTGTTTTAGATGATGATCATCATGCTTAGAAAGAAACATATCTAAAACGTTTCTATTTTCATTCCAATACAATGTCTTTGGAAATGTGGAAATCCCACAGACATTTCTGCCAAGATTAGGGACACAGGAAGGATGGTGGCTCTAACTACTGCTCTTAACATTACAGGGAAGGTACCAGGACAATCAGAAAGTGAAAGCAATTGGAAAACCAAGTTTGTCTTTATTTGCGTAGGGCCTAACTGTATACCTAAAGAAAACCCAAGAGCATCAATGATAGAACCAACCCAAACAAGAAAGTATTTCACTAGAAAAGTAGAATATAAAGTCGGCACACATGGAGTGAGTGAGTAGCAAGTGGTCAAGTACTTGCCTAGCATGTACAAGACCCCGAGTTTAATCTCCAGCACCACAACAAAAACAAAGCTTATTTAGGGCACCAGGGCTCAAACCTATAACCCTCGTTATTCGAGAGACTGAGATCTGAGGACAGAAGTTCAAATTCAACTCAGGCAGGAAAGTTGGTGAGATTCTTATCTCCAATTAAGCATCAAAAAGACAGAAGTTTGGAGCTATGGCTTTAGATTGGTAGCCATGAGTACAAAAGCTCAGGGACAGCACCCAGGCTCTGAGTTCAAATATCAGGACAAACACAAAACAAAAAGCCTATTTAACAATGACTTCATTTTCAGAAGCAATAAAAGCAAGTTGATATGTTCAACTATATATACAACATTTTTTCCTGGCTCAAACCAAAAATATGAAATGCCATTAACTATATCAAAATATAAGGGAGAAACTGAGGGAAAATAGAAAATACTAACAAATTTATACCTCAGATGACGTATTAGTATCTTTAATTAAGAAAGTAACTGTTAAAATGTGATAGGAAAAGGAGAATTATGGGGTTTTTTGAAAGATAGGGACATGGATTAAAATAGGTAGAAATCAGCCGGGTGTGGTGGCTCACACCTGTAATCCTAGCTACTCAGGAAGCTGAGATCTGAGGATCGCAGATCAAAGCCAGCCAGGGCAAAACAAAGCCTAGAGACTCTTATCTCCAGTTAATCACTAGAAAATGGGAAGTGAGGGCTGTGGCTCAAGGATAGGGCGGTAACCTTGAGCTGAAGAGCTCAGGTACAACACCCAGGCCCAGAGTTCAAGCCACATGGCCCTCTCGCTCCCCCCAAAAAGGCAGAAATCTTTTTTTCAGGGCTTTTCTAATTTGGATGCATAATTATTTAAACTGCTTGGTGTGTGTGTACGTGTATGAAGCCTGAGGTAGAAGGGGAGTATCAAACATAGTGGAGTCTTATACTTACCTAGTCTCTCTCACTAGTTCTATGAGGACAGTGGGCACTTTGCAGATAATCCCCTGCAACAGCAGTGCCATGTCTTCTCCGTCAGATAGCCTTAGCTTCTACCTGCATTGGACACTGTCTTTCAGTGTTTGGAAGGCCTGAGCGGTGATGATGGGATCTTTTCTGTTTCCTTTGTTCTCTACATGTGGTTAAAAACTTCCATCACACATTTTCTCCATGAGGAATCTATAGTTCCATGGTTAAGAACAGGGGGGCCCTGACATTAACTAGACTGCCTCTTGTTAGTTGTGTGACCTTTGGCAAGACACTTAGCCTTCCTAGGCTTCTCCTGTTACTTCTTGTGATGATAGTAGGACATAACTTCCTCACTGTGTGCTTCTTGATGAAACCATGAGCTACTGTTTCTAGATTTTTCTCGAGTGTGCTGGGCATAATTCATTCAGTAAATGATTGCCATGTGCATAGGTCGAAGGCAGGGGCCAAGGAACGTTTCTACCTCTTCTTAGAAGGACCTTTCCCTCACAAAAGCGTCAAATCTGTGGGGATGCAGTAACTGCCATAGGCGTACTGGGACCCTTTCGGAACACACAGGGCCATACTTGCCTCATGCCAGCAGCTGTACATGATCTGATAGATGGTGTCTGATGCCAGTTGTGGCCGGTATAGTCTGTGGCCTTGGGAGACCTTTACAACCACTTGTGAGTTTTCATACAAGTCATAGGGCTGCTTCCCCAGGCTGAACACCTCCCACATCAGGATCCCTGCACAACCAAGGGGTAGCCAATGGACAGAAAAAGAAAAAGTCAGTCTTAGAAGTTCCAGGGGGTAGTCAAATGCCCCAGAGTTCATGCCTATGATCTTAACTACTCAGGAGGCTGAGATGTAAGTATCTTGGTTTAAAGTCAGCCCGGGCAGAAAAATGTGTGAAACTCACCCTCGATTAACCACCAAAAGCATGTGGAGGTGTAGCTCAAGTGGTAGAGCAGTAGGCTTGAGTGAAAAGGACAAGCAAGATTGTGAGGGAAGGAAAAAAAGATGATAAGAAGGTAGATAAAGATGGATAGAAGGAAGAAAGGAAGGAGGAGGAGGAGGAAAAAAGGAAGAAGAAAATAGGAGTAAAAAGAAAGAGAAAAAAGAGAAGGAAGAAGGAGGAGGAAGAGAAAGAGAGGGAGAAAAAGGAAGAAGAAAAGAAGAAGAGCAAGGAGGAGAAGAAGGAAGATCAACAAGGAGGAAGAAAAGAAGAGAAAGGAAGGAGGAGGAGGAAGAGAAGAGGAAGAAGGAAGAAGAAAAGAAGAGGAAGGAAGAAGCAGAAGAGGAAGAATAAAGAGAAGATGATGAGAAAGAGATGACAATGACAAGATGATGAAGGAGGAGGAGGTGGAGGAAGGGGAGGAGAAGAGGGAGTAGGCGGAGGAAAAGTTCCAGGGTTTGTGGGGTGTAAATCTTAGCTTCAGAAGAAAATGGATCTGCACCCTTACATCGGGAGCCCCAGGTTTCTTTCCTGGCTCGTCTAAGAATGGTATTACCGTGTCTGTGGGACATTTGTGGGTGACAAGGGCAACCACAGCGTTCACTTGGGTTGCTCTAGGTCAGCAGCTGGGACTTCGTTTTACCACCCAGTGCCAACATCGTGTATCATAAGCCTGGCTTCTCACACTCAAGAATGATGACGTGTTCCCTCTTTCTTACTCTTTGCTTTGGCAATCATGAACAATAGCATTGTGGAGGCTAATTCCCTTTCTGTGGAAATGCAAAGGTAAAGCCATTTCTGACTTTCCCCTTTTATCTATTGCCTCAGCGGTTCATTATCTTCTCTGGATATTCTACCCCCTTAGGAATTGGATAAAAGCCACTGGATCTCCCTTTTGGAGAGTGATTATATGGGGTGCCTGTGCTTGGTGTTTGATTTTTAGGCCCCTCAAAGCTTCTGCAGGGGGTTGTGGACTCTGGGATAAGGAACTCTTGAGTTGTGGTCAAGAGTCACATCTGGGACGGTCAGATATGGCCGTTGATGCTGAGTTCTGCTATGTACGGACTGAGTGAATTCCTTAACGTCTCTCACTTTCAGGTTACCTGATTATAAAAGGGCATTTGTACCTCCTGAACGTGCCATGGGGATTAAGTAAGGCACAACTTGTATTTCTCTTGAAAGAGTGCCAGAGGCAACAGTGGTGGGTGAGGAGAGCAGAGGGCAATCGGGCAAACATTGTCCAAGTACATTCTTTGCATGCATGCCAATAGCATCATAAAACCCACTGAAAATTGTAAAAATAAATGGACTGGAATGGGGAAGGGAGAAACAAAGAATAATAGGGTTCTTTTGATCAAAGCACATCATATACGTGAGTGGAAAGATCACAACGAAACCTCTTTGTGCAATTAAGTTACATGAAAAAATGTTTAGAGTGCCAGGATGTTTTAAGTGTTGCTGGAATGGTGCTGTTCTGTACAAGGAAAGAGAATTTCAATAAGCACATTTCCAATCTTGGACAATCTGAAATATTTACAAGGAAGAAAACTATTCCAGAATCATAACTTTAAATATTCTCTGATTTTAGGTTTACATATTTTAGACGAAAATAGTTATAATAGCAAAGCAATCATACTTGCTGGCCTTCTGTTTGCTAGGTAGGAGCTGTCTCCTCTGGACCATGCCTCTAGCCCTTACAATAAAACAATGTTACAAGTTCTGTGACTCCGTTAGATTTTCTTTTCTTTTTTTTTTCTTTTTTTTTAGAAAACAACCACCTAAATCAATGTTTTCATACTATCTCCTCAGAAGGCTGTGCACTTATTCCAAGCTTAACATATTCCTGTTTGAAATAACCATAGTTGGGTTGTTTGGGAATTGCCTTCAGAGCTCCTTTAATACCTTCATTGGAGATAAATTGTACATGAATGGCTTGATTGTAAACAGCAGGAAAACACCTGGAACTAGGCCCTGTTGCATAAGATGAAGAATCAAGTTGGGTAATACTGTTATTTCATCAAAAGAAATTGTAACTATTGAATGAGAGCACTGGGGTTTAAAAATATCATTCTTTAGATCTACCAACTGATAGATGAATATTAAGAGTAACTTTTAAAACAGCTTAAGAAAAGCCAGGGGCTGGTGGCTCGTGCTTGTAATCCTAGCTACTCAGGAGGCTGAGATTTGAGGATCTTGGTTTGAATCCATCCTGGGCAAAAAAAGTCCCTGTAAGATTCTTATTAACCACTTAAAAACCAGAAGTGGTGCTGTGGCTCAAGTGGTAGAGCACTAGCCTTGAGCACAAAGAGGCTCAGGGACAGTGCCCACACCCTAAGTTTAAGCCCCACAACCAACTTAGACAACGAGGTATAAAATTTAATTTATGCAAAATGACATCAGTTGGTCACCAAAATGTTATATTTTGAATTTCCTTTACTGTGCCCATTTGTTTTTACAATGAATGATGTGCTTTTCCAAAAAATAGCCATTTTTAAAACCTGTTTTGCGTAGAAAAATAAATGGCTAACTAAATTTTCCTTTTTTTCAGTAGTCTTGCAGTTTTCAAGCAGTAAATCAAATTGTACTTATAAATTTAGACAAGCATGAAATAAGTATCTGTCATTTTTAATATACTTTCTATGTTACTAATTTGAATTACTTATGCTGGATCCATCAGACAGTGATTGAAAATAGTCTTGAAAGTTTCATCATATAAAAACTAAAATTCTGCAGACCTACAATATAAGAATTATTTCTTTTTTTCATGCTGTGAATCAAAGTAACCTTTTCTCTTTATAAAATGATCATCCCAATTTCTTCTTATAGTTACAGAAAGCTGACTAACAAAGAGATTATAAAATGTAGTGGGGGACTGGACAAACTGGCTCACATTTATAATTCTTGCTACTTGGGAATTAGAGGTAATAGCTCATGGTCCAAGGCTGTCTCTGGCTAAAATGTGAGACCCTACTTGAAAGAATAAAGTAGAAAAGGGCTGGAGTGCAACTCAAAAAGTAGAGTGCTTTTGCTGAATTTAAGTTGCAGTATGTCAAAACAAAGTATGAATTCATATTTCATGCGTATATTAGGAACACCCAAACAACTGGTCCATTCAGAAAGGAATGACTCTAAGAGTTGGTTTATACTGAAATTAATAACTTAATTTCCAGTCCTTCAGATTTTTTTTAAAAATTCAAGTAAATGTAGATTTAGTTCTCAAAAAAAAATCTGGGCACTGGTGGCTCATGCCTATAATCCTAGCTATTTCAGAGGCTGAGTCCTGAGGATCAGGGTTTGAGCTCAGCCCAGGCAGAAAAGTCCCTGTGAAACTCTTATCTCCAATCAACCACTCAGAAAAGCCAAAAGTATCTCTGTGGCTCAAGAGGTAGAGCGCTAGCCTTGCATAAAGAGGCCCAAGGACAGTGTCCAGGCCATGAGTTCAAGCCTCAAGACCAGCAATGAACAAACAAACAAACAAAAACCACCTGAGGATGAGGGTGGTAGTGCACAATTCTAGTTCTAGCCTTGGGAGGCAGAGGCAAGAGGATCAAGAGTTCAGGATGAGCCTAGACCATAGTACAGTAAAAATATTGTTTTATGGCTGGGAGTACTTGCCTAGCATGCACAAAGCCCTGAGTTTGATTTCTTGGTACCATATACACAGACAAAGATGGAAGTGACACTGTGGCTCAAGTGGTAGAGTACTAGCCTTGAGCAAAAAGCATCCAAGGACAGTGCCCAGGCCCTGAGTTCAAGCCCCAGGACTGGAGAAAAAAAATATTGTTTTTTCTTCATTGGAAAAGTTTGAATATTGTGAGAAAATGCTAGCAGGGTATAAATTACATCATGAGTGTAAGACATTCTAACATTTGACTGAAGAAAGTAAATAATTTTTATTTATACAAGAATTATAATTTTATAAATGTTCAAGATCCTTTTCGAAATGGATGGTATTGATCAAGATGCATTTAACTCATTACCTGACATATGGAATTGAAATTTCTTTGTCCATCTACTTAATAATAAAACAAAAAAAACCCACTGGATCTTTCTGCTCTTGTGGTTTCCTGTTGTGGAAGCTAGGTTATGAAACAATGCTGGGACCTGTGTGGTCATTTCCTTACCGAATGCCCATACGTCTGACTTGCTGCTGTATTTGAAGTAATGAAACACCTCTGGAGCTGACCACTTGACTGGAAACTTTGTCCCTACTGAGCTGACATACTGGTCATCAAGAACGTATCTGTAGGGGAAGCATTGACACAGACGGTAAGCTACATGGCAATGCAGAAATGCTGGCTCTTATTGCCACCGTTGGCGGTATGGGCTGAGGAGGCACATAGAGCCATCCAGAGTTTCAGCAAACTGCTTTTGTTTTCTGGATCTTTTGCTCTCTTCGCATTGTGTGAGATTCACCATAAATTGCTTAGAATTTCTAAGCATTTAGGAAAAGTAATTGATAACTGGGTATAAGTGACTCACATCTGTAATCAAAGCTACTCAGGAGGCAGAGATCTGTATACCAGCCAGCCCAGGAAGGAAAAATCTATGAGACTGTTATTTTCAATTTACTACCAAAGAGACAGAAGAAGAGCTGTGGCTCAAGTGGAAGAGCATGAGCCTTGGGTGAACTAGAGGATAGTTTCCAGGCTCTGAGTTTAAGCCTCCCTATTAGCCTAGGGAAACAAAAGATACACACTTTCTTGTATGTTAGTATTATTTTTTTTGTGTGGTGCTTGGCATGGAATCCAGGGCCTAGCATGTGTTAGGCAAATGTTCTACTACGGGGTCTGGTGCTTTTTGATTGGTATTTTCTATATTTGTAATGTAGGCCAAATTGTGTTTCTGTTGAACTGAGATTTGCTTTCATTTTTGCTTTAATAGCAAATAATGAACATTTTCTCAGGCAGTTCTATTTTCTCCTACAGCATTATGTTTAATGACGAATATTTCCCATTATGGACTAACATATTTTATGTCATCATCTAACATATTTCTAATCTGCTGTTATAAATTAGGATGAAAGATATCTTAGGACATAATAAGGCAGTAACAATAAAGATGTTCACTAATTTCAAAGATGTTCACGAAAACATTATTTAAAGCAATAATAAAAGGGAAGCAATGCCCAAAGTCACTATATTAAGGAGTAAATACATACAGTACTAAGCAACTATTAGAACTGAGATAGTTGTATGTTCACCAAAAGAAAAGGCTGTTTATGGTGTATGGTTATATGTAAAAAGAAGTATGTCTAATGAAAATCCATTTTCGGGGAAGCAAACAGTAAGGGTATGTATACGTGTGTGTGTGTATGTGTGTGTGTGTGTGTGTGTGTGTGTGTATGTCATGTATATAATTGGGTACAAGAAAATACATTCATTTATTCTTAGTACTGAAAATGATGGGAAGGAGTTTGGGGAAAATTCTCCTTTTTACCTTATGAACTACTGCTACATGTGTACATTATTTATATAAGTAAATAGGGAGAGAACACCACATATTCATCTACACTACAAAAATAACCACAAAAAAGGAAAATGATCGAAATAAAAATTGTAAATAGGAAAACTGCACACCCAAATGTGTGAGAGATCTCTATTATAATATGTTGTCAGTCATAGGGTTTAAACTCAGATTCTGGGTGCTGCTTCTGAGCTCTTCTTGCTCAAAGCTCTGCACTTCCTATAATTTTCTTTAAACAGGAAAAACAAATTGCCTGGGAAGATTATTGACTGACCTTGTCATTCCAAAGTCAGAGACTTTCACAGAGAGATCACTGTCCACCAAGCAATTCCGAGCAGCCTTTGGAGACAAAACAAAATCATCAAGCAGTAAAAGTGACCGAGAATCTCCCGAAATTACAGTCAGACATTTCCCCCTTTCTTTCAGCACAATTCTCAGCAAAATCCAAGGATGCCTAGCACGCTATCTGCTCTGATGTTGTCTCTTGAAAAATTCTAAAGTTTTCTAAATGAAAAGGGTTCCCATCAATCTTTTCACCCAAACATCCATTCTTGTCAGAGACTCTGACAGATTATACTTGAAGAACAGAAGAGATGGAGAAAGCCCAGAGGTTCTCTGTCTATCATTAGGCACTGAATACTGGCAGATGATTTGTGAGTAGAAATGCTGTCCTAGTGGTTTATGGAATGTACCTGCCTAATGTGTGTGACATATTTGCTGTTCAACACAAGCAAATCTCTCCAGACAGATCCCAATAAATGTCACATGTAAAACTGCCTCCACCATACGACACCCGGAACACACACACATATCATTTCCTTCCTCTTTTTTTTGGTTATTTTCAGTTATTGTACCAAATGATTAACACTGAGCCCTTCCCAAAGTAACTGTCCATTTACTTTAATAAATTTTGGATTAACACAAAATGGGCCAAAGTTTTTCCTTTCCATCCATTTGTCAACCCACCTCCCAGCTAACTCTGTCCATCTTGATGAATGATTTTCCTCTTCCAGTTCTTTTCGTAATTCAAATATTTTGCTCTCAAATTGGGATTTGTATCATACAAGTGTCCTGCACTTACACAAGTTACAAATGAGTAAATGAAAGTAAAGGTGCCAGCCTTGCCCCGTCCTTCTATTGGTCTGATCCCTGTACACAGGAAGTGAGGGTCACTTCTTTCCTTTTCCTTGAACTTTCAATGTTGCATCTTACCAAGTCCCGGTGTATGAACTGGTGACTCTCCAAGAAAGCCATGCCTTCACAGACATCATAACACATTTCTAAAAGCTGGGAGGGTTCTAGTCCTTTTCCATGACTCTTCAGGTAATTAAGTAAGCAGCCATTGGTTATATATTCAGTCACTATGTATATGGGGTATTTCTTGGAACACACTCCATAGAATTTAACCAGTTTGGGGTGGTCGAGTTTCCTGGAAAGAACAAGGTTTTCAAAGTTTGGTACTGCGCACTCCATTTTTGAGATATCCTGAAAAGAAAGGAGTTGTGGATTTGCAGCTATTTTGGTTTGGTTTAATTTCTACCTTCTATTTAAACAGAGAAAGAGAGCAGAAAGGTTAGGGTCTTATGTTGGGAAAATAATACCTTTTGGAAGTAAAATAAAGAAATAAATCAAGCAACCAACCCCGGAAGTAGGAATTTAGTAGTGTGTGGATAATGGGTTCACCTTTGCTACAGAGAAACAGGTAGCATCAGTGTAAAAAAATATGTCAAAATAAGGAAGAGGTAAGTAGAATGAAAACAGTTGCCATTTTATGGAAATGAGGTTAGAAGCTATTTTTTTCTTTCTATCTTGCAATATGACATTTACATTATTTCAAAAATAAATCTATGTTGTGCAGTACTGCTCTCTTCAAAAGTTCCCTGTGGAATATCATTTTGTGGGAGCACGGTGTCAGTGGAGTACCCCACCCAACAGACTTTGGTTTGATATTCACTTTGGATTTAACATGCTCTCATCATGGTACAGTTTGACAGTTTTGTCCATGATTAGGTGACTTTGCTAATGACTTTTTTATGGTAAAAGTTGGTGTACAGAGGGGTTGCAGTTACATACATAAGGGAATCAGTACATTTCTTTTGAAACCATGTTATAGTTAATGACCATTGAAGATTCTTTATAAATACCAGCTCTGTGATAATAAAAAAGGATGCTTTAATATTATGCCTAAGACTAACAGGTTATCCCATATAGCTAAGAGAAATTTTGCCAAAATGTTCCTGTCCTGGAAAAGAATGACAACAAGGATCCCCACACCCATTTTTTGGATAGTCCAGAGAAGGGTATAATCAGATAAGTAATTTGCAGATGCCAGCATAAAACAAAAGCAATGCAAGAATCTTAGTGTTAAAACAATTAGGTTCATCTCTCGTAAGTTTCTTATGAGAACCCAACAAGTTACTACTAATGCAGTGCTTGCAAGAATGTTTCATGAGTAAAAAAAGTTTGAAAATGCTTCACAGCTACAACAATTCTCTAAATGAAGCCCTGCTATGACACTACTTTTCACACTATACTGACAGTCTCTCTCTTTCTCTCCCTCTCCCTCCCCCTCTCTCTTTCACACACACACACACACACACACACACACACACACACACACACACACACACACACACACACACTGACCAGAAGAAGGAGAACTATGAGAACTAAACACATACATGGAGAGGGGGGCGGGACGGAAACCCTGTGTCCACATCACACTGAGTCCTCTTCCATGGCCTCTACATATCCCTCTTGGGTTTATTCCCTTCAAGGCTAAATCATGATATCTAATAGAAACAATCATTGGACAGTTGTTTGTGGGAGACATGGAGGAAACTTGAATCCAAACTGCACCTCATTACCTGGGAACTCCTTGGTACAGGATGATGCTCTGCTGGGAAGAGAAGGGGCACAGGGGACTGTGGAGGACCACAGGCTGGAGGCTGGTTTCTCAATAGAGCTGTGAGAATTGTAAATCTGAATATGGCTTTTGGGGTCATTATCAGGTTGTGATTGTCAAAGTAGGAACATAAAATTACTTTTATTTAGTGATTTCGTTCCTAAATGTACAACTTCTTAATACCTATAATATATGGTCTCTTGATCCAGGTCTTGCATATGTTATATATGCACACACACACGGGATGTGGTCAGTTCTTTAGGTGTCTACATTCACACAGTGAGGCCAAAGGAGAATATGCATAGGAGTGGTTGACAAAGGCTCAATAGCTTTGTGCATCTGATTGTGCAAAATAACATGTTATGTAATGAACTCCAAGAAAAGGAAACAAGAGACATTTTTAGTTGTCATTGCCATTGTTTTTGTCTTCTTTTCCTTTTGCCTTGTTTGTTAGTTTGTATTTGGGAGGATAAGGGAAGGAACATAAAAGGTGGAGCCTGTGTGAACAAATACAACCGTGGTACTCACTAAACACTATGTAGAAAATAAATTGAATATCTTGTAAGTGGGGATGGGAGGGAAAAACAGGGAGCGGGCAATATAAAGGGAGACATGGTTTACAAGATGACTGGGAGGGGTAGGGGAGGAAAATGGGAACAAAAACATGAGAAGGGGTATCAGTATGGGAGAAGTAATGCACCTACTACCTGACAAATGTAACTGTACCCCTTCTATACATTACCCTGACAATACAAAATTTAAAAAAGAATTGTACTCATTACTCATTACCTGATTCATGTTACTGTAACCCTTCTGTATATCAACTCTACAATAACAATTAGAAAAATGTTTTATAAAAAATGCTTGGGGGGCCTGGAGTTTGGCCTAGTGGTTAAAGTGCTTGCCTAGCATCCACGAAGACCCGAGTTTGATTCCTTGATACCACATATATAGAAAAAGCTGGAAGTGGTGCTGAGGCTCAAGTGGTAGAGTTCTAGCCTTGAGAAAGTCCAATGACAGTGCTCAGGCCCTGAGCTCAAGCCCAGGACTGGCAAAAAAAATGCTTGGATCAGAACTATCAGTAGTAATGTTCTCGCTTGATTAGATTCAAACTGCCATTCCTCAGAACTTACATCATGGTTTGGGCTTCCTGAAAGAATTCATCTTCAGACATGGAGCCCTCCTTGATCATCTTAACGGCAACATCATACTGTCCCTTCCACTTGCCCAGCTGGACCACTCCAAACTGGCCACTTCCCAGTTCCTTCAATAGGCTGATTTCTTCTCTTTTCAGTTCCCAGATTCCTAGTAAGGTAAAGCATCCACTGTCACAGATGATGAGAGAAAGTTTCAGTGTTAACTGCTTCTCAAGTCAATGTGCTTTGCACAGTGACTGTATGAAGAATAACACAACCATGTATTTTCATTTAATAACTTCAAAAATCATCAATGAGGAAGTAGAGGCATGACTCAAGCCTCAATACTGGCACACAAAAACAAACAAACAAAAAGAATCAATGTTGTGGTCTTATGACTATATAAACCCAGGAGATACTTCTCTCAAAGCAGTCCCAGTTTATCAACAAGACCAGAGTGAAACGCATGGCCATCCAGAGGCATTTCAGAGAAAGGCTATGTGAAAATATGCTCAGGGCAAATACAGGACAAATAGAAGTTGGTGAAATACTGTTAGATTCCTTTACAAATAAATGAAGCCATGATCTAGGTGGATGTTATTCTCTTAAATGCACAAAGTTTGAGAGGTTGTTCCACTGACCAGGCATGGAATCAAGGAAAAAGGAAGACTGGGCAAAAAGGTGTCAGAGGTTAATGGTAGGATCTAATAAGTCAATCATGTTTTTAAAATAATGGGGTAGATTGGAGAATTAGGCATACATAAACATTTTAGAAATGATTATATTCATATACATACATATGATATTTTTTGTCGGTCCTGGGGCTTGAACTCAGGGCCACTGTACTGTCTCTGAGTTTCCTTTTCCTCAAGGCTAGTACTCTACCACTTTGAGCTACAGCAACACTTCCAGTTTTCTGGTGGTTAAATGGAGATAAGAATCTCATAGACTTTCCTATCTGCACTTGCTTTGAACCACCATCTGCAGGTCTCAGCCTCCTGTATAGCTAGGGTAATAGGTATGAGCCACCAGTAATACTCAGTTAAATAAATAAATAAATAAATATATATATATATATATATATACACACACACACACATATGCACTAAAAATGGTGAGACATGGCATTTAAGAGCCCAAAGATGTGTCCATACCACTTCCCAGGGACACAGAGACTGGAACCTTGTTGGCCTTGGTTGACACGGGATGGCGGAGTCGTGTGATCATGCCTGAAATGGAATCAAGATGCTATTAGCACATCACTTGTCATCTCACATCACACTATTATAGCTTTGTCCATTCTCTCTCCAGAGCAGCTGAAAAGGCAGAGTTTCAGATGCTTTGATGCAGAAAGCAAAGCCATTTAGATTATATATCTGTCCTGTAGTTGTGTTACTTTGATTGGCATGTCTAATTTGGTCTATGCAAAATGAAAATCAAGATTAAATCACTTGATTCCCTAGGTCCCTGTAACCCTAGCCACTGAGGAGGCTGAAATCTGGAGGATCACAGTTTGAAGCCAGTTCAAAAGTTCTAGTTCCAAAAAAGAACCAACAGACTGAAAGTCTGGTAGAGCACCAGCCATGAACAAGCAAGATGAATGTGAGGCCACGATTTCAAACCCCAGTACCAACACACACAAAAAGAAAAGAAGAAAGAAATGAATAACTCGTTTTCTACTTTCCTGTTTGCCATATAACTAAAAACATCAAGAGCCTTAGTAGTATCAAGAAAACTGATAGTTATAGACAAGTACCCAGAAATGAATTACTACAATAAGCTACCTGCTGAATTGTGCTGATGGTAGTGAATGAGCTCCGGAATTGAATCAAAACAGTAGTTTTCTGCCAGGTAGAGTTTATTTTCAGCATTGGTGTGCACATGGTAATGTTTGACAGTTCCTTTTTTATCACTGGTAAGAACAAAGATTAGAATATTTTAATAAGCAATTGAAACATGATCAAACAATTGGCTAAACAGTCATTTGGGAAACGAATACTAAAATGTTTTCACAAATGATTGAAACTTGATCAAAATAATTGTTTCCATAATTATTTGTGCTGTATCTACAAACTTTGGAGAGAAAACTCAGGGAAGGTTTCTCAGTCCTGTCATCTGGTGTTTTGCTGGAAGTCGCTATGACAGACAGTAGTTATGGACCGTAGCTCAGCTCTGAGCTCAGCATACATTTAGGGCATACACAAAATCTATGCTTAATCAACTTCCAACTTTTCCACTCCTCCTTCCTTGGCAAGTCTAACATAGAATTTTCTTTTCATGATTGCAGGCATCAATGTCTTGTAGTCATTTGTGTTTGAACAAATAAGCTCTCTTTTAGGTTAATAATAGATATACAAATGAGGAAGGCAGATGTGGTTAGGTGATGGGCATTCTCATGCAGCACACAGGTGCAAGGCTCTTTTAGGAATAGACAAAGTGGGTGGGCGTGTCTTTTGATGACTCACATGAAATTGTACCTTTTCTATAGAAAATGGTTCTTTTTACCCCCTACTTGTAGGAATTGGGTAAACTGCTCCACATTGATTTATGCTAATCAGGAAGTTAGAATCTGATTCTTTTAGATATTTTTTACCATTTTAAAAATTATCTGTATTTGCACAAGGAGTTTCACTTCAACCTGGTATTAAAGTTGAATATGGTATGGTGATCAAGAACAGGGCTTTGAGCATGATTCATGCCTGTAATCCTGGCTAGTTAGGAGGCTGCAAACTGGAGGACTGAAGCCTATTAGGGCACAAAAGACCTGTAAAATCCAATTAGCCAGCAAAAAGCTGGGCTGGAGGAGTGGGTCATGTGATAGAGAGACAACCAAGCAAAAATGAGGCAATGAGTTTAAGCTCCTGAACCAGAAATTAAAAAAAAAAAAGAATTGGGCTTTGAGTACATTTCTACTACTTTCTATCAACTTCTTTCCGTTATAATAAAGATTGTATAAGAATATGTGTATTTGTGTATATTTTTGTGTGTATGTGCGCGTATGCACACGTATAGATAGTATAGTGGAATGACTCCTTACAGCAGCATCAACAAAATCCTTGCTATTATATTATTAAGAGCAACAGCAATAGTTATTGCTATTATTTTATTAAGTGCTTACTATGTGCCAGGCAGTATTCTGATCCAACATACATATTAATTCATTTCATTCATAGAACACAATAAAGTAATTTTTTGCCAGTCCTGGGTCTTGAACTGAGGGCCTTGGCCCTGTTCTTGGACACTTTTTACTCAAAGCTAGTGCTCTGATACTTAAGCCACAGCTCCACTTCTGGCTTTTTCTGTGTATGTGGTACTGAGGAATCGAAGGCAAGGCTTTGTGCATGCCAGGCGAGCACTCTTCCACTAGGTTATACTCCCAGCTCCATAATAAGTATTATGTCTCCATTTTAAATGTCATGAAGCTCTGAAATGATAGAGCCAGCTTGCAAATCTATAAGGCTCCCTTGCAAATGTTTCCTTTGTATCTGTAGGCCGGACTGGAGGGGAATAACCTATGAATGTTACTAAATGCCAACTGAGATGTGTTACGGTTTGTTCTCTTTACCATTCTCCTCTTGAAAGTAAAGGAGATAAAAGAAAAGCACCTCCAAATAGCCACATTCCATTTGATCCCAAACTCCAGACTATAAAGTTGGTGTCTTATCTCAAAATGACTAAGTGACCAGCATATTCATAAAATATAGAGGGAAGGATAAAAGAAAGACATCCACGTTACACTTACTTTACAGCCTTACTAAATAAGGACACCGTGTACATTCCCACCTGGCTGGAATTTCTAACCATAAATGCTCCTTCTTTTCCCTGAAAAGGAAGGTGGTTTTCATTAGTTTTTGAAAATTGGTTTTCATGTAGGCAATGTGAAAAGAAACAATTTAGATTCAGTCTAAAAGTCATGGAGGGAATTCTACATAGCCAACAGACAAGATAAAATAATGGCATTCAGGCTGGGAGTTTGGCCTAGTGGTAGAGTGCTTGCCTAGCATGCACAAAGACCTGGGGTTGATTCCTTGGTACCACATACATAGCAAAAAGCCAGAAGTGGTGCTGAGGCTCAAGTGGTAGAGTGCTAGCCTTGAGAAAGTCCAAGAACAGTGCTCAGGCCCTGAGCCCAAGCCCAGGACTGGCAAAAAAAAAATAATGGCATTCGCAGGGAAGTGGATGAATCTAGAGAGAATCATGTTGAGTGAGACAAGTCAAGACCTAAGGAGCAAAAGGCGCATGGTATCCTTAATATGTGGCTATTAAATCCAAAGAGTACAAGAGCGAGAACTCAATAACTGCGTACCCAAAGCTATGGACATGGTAATGGAAATACAAACATAACTATATAGATATAAAAACCTATGACTAAAAAAAAAGTCACGGAGGGCTTAGTTTATCCCATAGTAGGCACAAAAAGGTGCCTGTGGTTTATTTATTCTCCCTTTCTCATCCAGTTTTTCTTTCCTTCTTTCCTTCCTTCCTCCCTGCTTCCTTCCTTCCTTCCTTCCTTCCTTCCTTCCTTCCTTCCTTCCTTCCTTCCTTCCTTTTTTCCCTCCATTTCCATCCTTCCTCCTTTCTCTTCTCCTTCTTTTCCTCCTCTCTCTCCCTCTCCCTCTTGTCCTCCCTTCTTCGCTTTCTCTTTCCCTTTTTCCCTCTCCCTCTCTCTATCAGTGTCTTTTTTTTCCCCATATGGAAGATAAAACCCCAAGGTCTTGCAGATCTTGCATATGTTAGGTAAGTGCTGTACCACAAAGCTCTGTCCCCAGCCCATTCCATATCTCTATAGATCTGGTGTGTGTATTTCAACTTTTCCTCTCCAGGTAATTTTTTCTTTCTGATAATTATCTGTCATCCATTTATTAAAGTTTAAGGTTCCTATGTTTATAAATTCAGAACATTTCCTCATGTTTATGTTCTTGAAAGATATTTAGAAAATCAAAAATATAAAAAGAAATCATTTGTTAAGGTTCTGCACTCATTTTTTTTTCTCAATGACTTGTTCTAGTTCGATCCAGATTCAGAAAGAGCATGGCTACTCTTTCCATATGACCTTTAGATTGTGGGTGTAACAAAATGCAACCAAGTCATCTCATTCTCCTTAGCACTTCTCAGAGAAATGGCTCTCAAAGAAATCATTGGCTTGTTAAGTGTTTTATGTAGGTTGAACTATGTCAAAAAACCTTTTTGTTATGGTTAAAAATGTCTGCTTTTGGTCTAACATTCAGGAACAAAAATCAGATAAGTGTATTCCCTTATGCATGTCAAGCTCAGATTTTTGGTTCTAAAAGCAGTGACAGAATAGAGGTACATGGCTACATTGACAACTTGTAATAAATCCTCTTTCTTGGGCTGGGGAAGTAGTGCAGAGGGAGAGTACATGCTTATTAGACACCAAGCCTTGGGTTCCAATCCTTAGCATAGCAAAAATACAACAAAATAAATCATCCATCTTAATTGTGGCACTGGGTAGTTTCCTCTCACACTGATTGGCGGGACATATGACATGCTGTGATCAAGGGACATTAGCAAATGTCAAAATGGTCTCCTTTGACCATTGTCAATCTGTGAGGTGGCCTAAATTACTAACATAGCGTGGCTGCTTGCATTATTCTTGAACTGTGCTCTTGGTTAATGAGTTAGCCAAACGTAGCCACATGAGTAAGCCTGAGCATCACATGTAATTGTCCCAGCTGACTCACAGAATTGCAAGGCATCGTATATCTTATTCCAAGTCACTAAACTTGAGGATGATGTAGTAATAAATAAGTGACACAGAACTGGATGGCCATGAGGGACCCTAATAACTCAAACGTTGGACAATTAACACCATGACAAATTGATTGGATAATTAGCAATATTGTTTCTTTAAAAGTTCCATCCAGGGAAAGAGATTCTTTGGCTGTGACTATGGCTTAGTGGTGGGGTGCAGCATAGCATGGAAGGGTGAGGAAAGAGAAAGAGTAAGAAACTTTATGAAAGAAGATTATTTACCTTTTGTCTCAGTAACTGCTCAGATTGTGACCTGGAGATGTTACCTGCAAACCAGCTGAAAAAGAATTCTGGGTTTGAGAAACAGTAATTTTATAATTGCATAACTATGCATTTATACTTTTAATCCATCAAATAAAGTATTGGCCTAAATCAGAGGTTTTTTTCTTTTGCCAGTCCTGGGCTTGAGCTTAGGGCCTGAGCACTGTCCTTGGACTTTCTCAAGGCTAGAGCTCTAACACTTGAGCCTCAGCACCACTTCCGGCTTTTTTCTATATATGTGGTACCGAGGAATCGAACCCGGGTCTTCATGCATGCTAGGCAAGCACTTTAACCACTAGGCCAAACTCCCGGCCCCTAAATCAGAGGTTTTTAAAACTGAGTGTTCCTAAGAATTGCCTGAGGATATATATGTTTAATACAAGTTTTTGAGTCGCTATCAGCTAATTCTGCTTCTGGGCCAGGGCCTGCAGATGTCAAGATTTAAGTGGGTTGGTATTTAGGAACCTCTGGCTTTTTTTCTAGCTGATATATGTTATTCTACAGTTCACTATTTCAAATGAGGGTTTTAAAAGTAGTACTACCTAGTCCAAATATTACTTAGGAAATAGGATCTGGGATGTATATCTATGTGGAACAGAAGAAAAAGAGATGATCTGAAATAAGAAGAGAGGGGTACAGAGGTCCAGAATGTTCCAATTTATTCCAGATGTCCAGTGCATTATTTCCCTTGTCTAACATATCCAAATTTGGGATCTAAATGATAAGGTTTTTCTCAAGAATAGGAATCTTTCAACATAGATGTTACCATCTTCCAAGGTCTTACTGTGATACCTTGAAAAATTACTGCATCATAACTAACTTCCTCCAAACTTTAACTCAATGTTAATAAGAGCTTTCAAATGTTACCCTAATGAGAGGCATGCAGGCAATAAATCACGGGCAAGATTATCATAAAGCAGTTCTATGAATATGAAGTGAAATGAAGAGAAACTGAATATTGAATGAATTCAATGAATATATACAGCTAATTTCCATAGTCCACATTGGTGGACTATCTGCAGTTCACTGCCACCTGTCATTCAGATGAATAGCTCCAAACCTCACAAGAGTTAACATACTCATGAGAATGTCTGAGTCATCTATCTTTAGGACATTGCCAATGTCTTTGGAGAACAAAATAGAATCATCTATGTACAGTAGAGGAGCACAGAGGACTTTAAATACTCACTCATAATCATCCAGGTTTTCCTCGTCTTCAGAGGAACTTGACTCAGGAAGCCCCCTGAAGAGAGTTGAGAAACAATATGAAATTTAAAAAAAATCCCAATGTCTAGTGGTAAAATACAACAATCTTACCCTTGTTTTATCCACCTAAATAAAATCAAGAATGCTCGTTTTCCCCTTTTTTACCTTGAGAGATTTCAGGAAAATCAAATGACAGTTGCCCCAAAAGTTGGGTTTATTCTCAGTATAATGAGAAAATGGCTCTTAAATATAGAGGGCCCCAGGAACTGGATGTTCCTTGATTCTTTAAAAAGAGCTCATGCAATGCATGAAAATCCCATCAGGGGTAGCTAAAGTATAAAGTGAAACATGTTTGGGGCTGTATACAGAGATAGTTTTAGGGAAGAGTTATTTAACACCAAGTTGCTTTCCTTCCTGCTGAAGAAGTCTGAGCCTTCTATGTTACCACATCAAAGTATGTCATAAGTGATAGCTAGGAAAAATCACTGTGAGGAACATTGTAATCCACAATCAATCAATCCAAAGAGGCAAGCTATAGGAACATTCTTGGTGTATATTTGCTGTACATGTAAAACCTAGTTGCAAAATTATTGTCAATTTGGTTCATTAAAAAGAATCCTAGATATAAAGTAATATCAGGATTTCACTTACCATGATATCTTTGAAGGGATGTGATTTACAATGTTTCTTTCCATTGGGTTACTACCTGCTACATTTTCAGTGCTACAAATAAAAAGAGTTCATAAATTTATGAATGTATTTACTCATAAATATTAAATAACAAAAGTAATTTGGTTCAGTAATTTAGTGATATCTTATCTTTAACATTTAGATGTCCACATTTTGACTTCATTAGAGCTCATCACTATTCCTAATGAAACAGAATTGCTAATGCTGCCTCAGCATGGTCCCAAACAATTGCAAACTCAGATTCATGCACAGTCTTCACTAGCTCTGCATAGATTGGCAGGTAGATATGCAAGTGTTCTGTCTTACATTTATTTTTAAAATAGCTTCTTTTCCTTTCTTGTGTGACTATCGCTAAAATCTTCAAATCTTGAACCTTGCACTCCATGTAGACACACAATGACTAGCAGGATTTGCATCATCCTTGGCCAACTGTCTATCCAACTAGACTTTAAGCACATAAGGAAGTGTCTTACTTCCAAAGTCCACAGGCTGTTTTATCTGGAATATAGAGCCTATTTCCTGTTTGCCTACATAGCCCAGGAAAACCGCAGTTCATGGGAACACACACACTCCTTTTGGCAAGGAAGTGCTCCTATGGCTCCATTTCAAGAAATGCCCAGAGAAAGCCCCCAAAAATGCCTGGTCTCCTGGAATAGCCTTTTGGCCTTCTCTCTTCAGAAGAGAAGTCTTTTTATATTTATCTATTTTTATTATTGAGCTAATATATAGAGGGGTTTTAGTTACGTTCACCAGATATTAGGTGCATTACTTCTCACACATTGATATCCCTTCTTATGCTTTTATCCCCATTTCCCTCCCCCCAACCCCTCCCAATCATCTTGTTTTCCCCCCTTCCCTTTGAAAACTCTTATTTAAAAAGACTTCACCAGTTATTTAGCCTTTCAGGCTTTTTATTTGTTTGTTTATTTATTTTTGTGCCAGTCCTGGGGCTTGAACTCAGGACTAGTGCTCAAGACTAGTGCTCCACCACTTGTGCCACAGCTCCACTTCTGACTTTTTTGGTGTTCAATTGGCAATAACAATCTCATAGACTTTCCTATCTAGGCTGGCTTTGAACTGTGATTCTCAGATCTCAGCTTCCTGAGTAGCTAAGATAACAGGTATGAGTCATGAGCCTGGTAAGCCTTTTATTTAAGAGCTCATGGAGACTGGCCCTCAATAGTGTATCATGTTTACCCATTTATCCACATAATAGACTACTTTATAAACATTGAAAAGAAGTAGGTAGGTTGTACAACAATGTGATTGTAATACTACTGAATTTTACATTTAAAATAATTAAGATGGAAAATGCAATACCTATTTTTACCATAATATAAAATTTAACAAAAAATTGAACCTGGTCTGACCTCCTGTATTCAAATGAGAAACCTGTCAAAGATATCAAGTGATGGGATGGGAGTTTGGCCTAGTGGTAGAGTGCTTGCCTTGCATGCACAAAGACCCCGGTTCGATTCCTTGGTACCACATATATAGAAAAAAAGCCAGAAGTGATGCTGTGGCTCATGTGGTAGAGCTCTAGCCTTGAGAAAGTCCAAGGACAGTGCTCAGGCCCTGAGTTATAGCTCCAGGATTGGCAAAAAAAAAGAGGTCAAGTGAAAAGAACAAAGAGCCAAGAAGATTGAGTAGTAATGAAAGCACACTGAATAGTCTACAATATTTGCATGTTTTTAATGGGAACATGAGTACTTTAGTAATCAGAAAAGTAATGGAAATTGTAAAGTATCCCCAAAGAAGGAATTAAAAACAACAATGCTGATAAAACGTTCATCTAATGGATGAATAAGGATCATGCCTAGTTAAAAAAAAAGTCTAATTCAGTGAAGACTATGTGGCAGTTCACCTACAGATGCTATACATGCTATACCGCTTACAGCATGAAGGGAGTGATGGATCGATTGTACAAATAACTAGCTTTCTGAAGTTCTGGGACACAATCCAGGTCCAGGACTAAACTTAAGGGAGCACAAAAATCTCAGGGTGTGTCGAAAGCTCAGTAACCAAGATAAGCTGTTCTTTATGAATTTTTTTTAAATTAAGATTAATGCAAAGAGCGCTTGATAAATAAAATATCACCATTTGAAATATAGCTTCTGGGAGTCTATGAATTGGCATCTCTACAACAAGCACATGTGAAATCAAGACATTTTCCTAGTTTTTCAGAAACTGGTCATTGCCAATGGCTCACTGAGCTTCCTCTCAGGAAAGAGACTGGCCACACAGGCAACATGATAGTCTCCTTGGCTCTGGACTTAGTGTTCATCTCCTGCTATATGTTCTCATCCATCATATCCAGTATGAAAACGTCATATTGAAACCTATTATTTTTGTATAATTAATATACTCTGATAAATATTTTAAAACAAAAGGAACCAAATAACCAACTAGCTAAAGAAACAGAAAACAAAAAGAAGGCCAAGCTTTCAGTAAATAAATGCAACTATCCCCTTGGGCACCCGATACACATGATTCTAGCCAAATGGAAGGGACCATCACCGCTTCTTATAGCAGAAAAGAATCTGGAAGAATGCATTTACCTTCTTTCCAGCTCCACAATGCCTTGTGGTTGGATCATTGGTATAGTAAAGCATTTGTTTTAGATAAAAGTAATGAAGATGGACAAAATAAAGAAATATTGAGTTCTCACTCTTGTACTGTTTGGATCTAATAGCCACATATTAAGGATACCATGTGACTTTTGTTCCTTTGGTCTTGACTTGTCTCACTCAACATGATTCGCTCTAGATTCATCCACTTCCCTGCGAATGCCATTATTTAATACTTGTTTGTTAAAATCGTCATTTGAAATATAATGTAAAAACCAATGCTAAAAATTCTTTAACAAAAAAAGAATAAAGAAATAAGAGGGCAAACAAGGAAAGAAAAGATATATTTTGAGTCAAAGAGATACTGTGCAGTTACTGTAGGGAGGATGACACGGGGGTGAGAATGGCAGACAGTGACAGACCATGTGACAGGGAAGTCTAAGGCAGTAATTCATGAACAGCAGGTATGTGAGCATTTCTACATGACCATCCTGCAGTTGAATTCCACCTTGACTGAGTATCATATATATGGGGCAGACGCAACATCAGACTCAATAAATAGGCACACTGAATATACTGCCTTCAAGGAGTTTTAAATTCTGGCCTGAGTGGGGACTAGAAAGTTTGGAAAGTCTAATCAAGTAAGGCTAACCTACATTCTTTCATATAAAGGATAGATTTTACAGAATCTATATTCTGGAATGTGCAGGTAATGCTGGTGAAGGAATGAGGCACCTAAGTATTATTCAGAACATTAGATGGAACAGTCTATATGGAATGTGTATGCGGCTCAATGCCAGAAAGGCCATTTGCTGCCCCTCCCCGATATTTAGCTTAATTATTTAACAATTTCCAAGGGGATAATCCTATGAAAACTACCTGTTATATCAACAGCTTTAAGGTTGGGGCCCACAGCAGTGGAGTTATTCTATTCTTCATGCTTGGATTGGAAGTTGAGGTTTACCTTTTCAGTTTTCGTACTTGCCACCAGTCAGGGCAATCTTCCCTTGGAATATAACGTATGTTGACATCTGACTGGAAACCAGAGCTTCTCTTTAAGTCGCTGTCACTCTGTGATAGCATGGCACTTGAAGATGGTGCATTCATGTGAAGAATAGGAACCGCCCGTGGAATCTTCAGCTTTGAAGGATAAGAGATTTAAGTATATTACAGTGAGAGACAGATTCAGAGACTGCAAATGGACAACTGAAGCATATAGTCTTAACTAGACAAAAAAAGTAGAAAAGAAAGAAAAAAAGGAAGGAAAAGTGGCAATAGTAAGGATTTGCAAGGCTTTCCAAGCACATGCAATCACTTTTGCTGATTGTGGTGTCAAAACTACATTGGAAAATCATTTGTAAAAGAACTAAAAGTTGTATATATATATATATTTTTCATGACTCTGAAATTATATGAGCAGATGCTCAACAGTGAAACCTAAAGTTGTGTGAAATAATGTTCAGAGAAGAATCATTTGCATTAGATAAAATTGGAACAATCCAAGTATTTTTAAGAAGATAAAATAATAAATATAGTGTAGTTGCAGCAAAGTGAGTAATAGCTGCCCAAAGATGGTCCTGTCCCAATTCTCAGAACCTGCCACCTGACTTTACACATAATGATCACATTAAGACATCTGAAATGGGAAGATAATTCTGGATTAAAGAGGGGGCATGAGGATAGAAGCATAGGTCGAAGAGTGGAGAGGCTGCCTCCCTTCTGACTCTGAAAGTAAGGGAGGGGACCAGGAGCCAGTGATCGTAGGCAGCCTTCAGAAGCTGGACAAAGCAAGGAAATAGATTCCCCCTAAAGCCCATAGGAGAAATACAGCTGTACTGACCCATTTTAGATTTCTGTGTTTAGAACTATCAGAGGATAAATTTATGCCTCTTTAAGCCAGCACATTTGTGGCAATTTGTTAGAACAATGATAAAATAATACAGTGGTGAATTCATATAATAGAATTCTATGAATAATAAAACTAAACCAGGACTATATATTAAAATCTAAGTATCTTATAAGCTAAACACAGAAGACAGGGAATACATGGCTATATTCTAGTTATATAAAGGTCAAGAGAAGGGATACAACTGATGATGTTCTAAGACATGCTATAAATTATTCTTGGCAGGAGACAGTGACTGGAAGAGACGATGATGGTGCCCCTGGGGTGCTGCCATATTCGATTCCTTAATCTGAGTCTGTCTTACATAGATGGGTTTAGTTTGTGAGAAATTTTCAAGATGAACACAAGATTTCTAAGTGTATACTGTATTTTATTAGAAATTCATTTTGCATGTAAGCATGCTCTAAATATATTTTTCCACATTGTGTTTTATATTTAGGATTTCATTATTTAGAGTCGAGGTATTCCACATTCTGGAAATGTGGGTTATATAAGATAAATGCATTGGAATGTTCCTTACAGGGAACTTTGCACAGAATGGCTAGTAAGCTGATTTTTATTTCCATCATCTACATAATCAGTTCTCTATGGGGTGCTCTTGTTCTAACAAAACAAAGGGAAATATGCTTTTTAAGATACCTGCTCTGATTTCATTTGGGCAGTTGATAATCAAAACAAGCTTAGGAACCTTTGGTCACTGATTGGTTTGAGTGATTATTTTCAAAACATTTCCTAAAAATTCCCTGCTGGAAATGAGATGTAATGGATTCTAGCTCCTAAATTATCCTTTGCATATAGATTTGTTCAAAGCAAACTTTTTGGGAGTTCATAAATCTAAGTGTAGAATTATGTGTTCTGTACTAATTGTTTCAAGTGATGTAATCATGACCACAGTATAGGTCTGACAAACTTCTGTCACCCCAATAAAACCTCATTTCTATTCTGGCCCCAGGCAACCACTTATTAAGTATCTGTCTCTCTAGATTTTCTAATCTAGACATCATTATTAGGGCCAGAAAGTGGTATATTTGTGTATGTATATAGGGTGTGTGTATATGTGTGTGTATATTGTGTGTCTATGTGTGCTGGAGATAAAATCCAGGGCCTTTGTATTCTAGACAAGTTGTCTACCACTGAGCTGCATGTCTAACTCAAGGGCTCTCATTTTAAACTTTGGGACTGGAATGAGTATCAAAACCCAAAGAACAATGTGACTAATAGCAAAGTAAAAAGTGAGCCATCAGAATTGTTTCTTAGGGTTCTCATAACAAGTTACCACACATTTAGTAGGAAGGAAAAAATACAAAATCAATGATTCCTAGTGGCCATACTCTTTTTAAAGACTCGATTTAATTTTAATTCCTTGTTTCTTCTGCTTTCTGGTGGGTGTAGAGACTGCAGCTTGTAGGATCATAACTCCACGCCCTGCTGAGGTCTTTACACGATCCTCTTTTCTGTGTATCTCTGTGTCCTCTCCTTCTCTAACAAGAATACCAGTCTTTAGATTTAGGGTCTGATCTCATCATATATGATTTTATTTTCATCTTTAGCTATAAATTATGTCTACAAAAATCCGTTTCCAAATAAATTCAAAGTTTCTTTTTTTCGTGTGGTTCATCATAGGGCTTGAACTTGTGATCTGGGCACTGTCCCTGAGCTCTTCAGGTCAAGACTAGTACTCTACAACTTGGAGCCACAAGTCTACTTCCAGTTTTCTAGTGGTTAATTGGAGATAGTTGTCTCATGTACTTTCCTGCCCTGGCTGGCTTCAAACCACAATCCTCAGATCTCACAGGCGTGAGCCACCAGTGACTGGCCTGAAGTCAAGTTTTTTTATTCTTTGTGAATATGAAATTTGGGATGCTATTCAATCTATTATTAGTGGATTCTTTTCTCCTTCATGATGGTTCACAAAAATAAGGTTTTTTATTTAGAGAGAAGAAAGAATGAGTGTGGCTGAAAAAATAGTACATAAGATATCATAGACTAAAACTGGGTGTACATGGAAAGGTCCCATTACTTTCAGATGTGCCTTCAGAAAACCATTCAAGTGTTTCCTAACATTTGAGGAGGTGGACACCTACCTGCCTGGAAAGCCTAAAAGCAGGATGCTTTAGCTCTAAATTGAACCAAGTTGAGCCAAGATAGTACAAAATACTAGGAGAATAAGCTGCTTATAGAAGAGTTAGCAAGAACAGTTAAAAGTTTTGTCTTCCTACAGAATAACTCTACGCTTAGGAAAGAGTTGGCTAGGAGCCATCTTAAAGGAACTGCACAAGATGGGTAAATTGACTCAGTGGAAATTTTGAGGGCTGAAAAATCCCTAGAGCTAATTGTTAATGCCTCACTCTTCTGGGAAACTCACACAATTCTCATATCAGATACCCACTGGAAAACTCATCCACATGCCACCATTACCAAATCAAGGACCAGCTATGCATGATCATCTCTTTATATACTTTATATGCTTCTTATATACTTTATTCCTTCATTCTCATCATGAAAGAGTAAGCAATCCCAGTTTCTTCAGGACATCTACCCTTAAGCAGGCTGCCAGCTGATATAGACCCAACAAAGGTAAACGAAAGAAGTTGTAACATAAACTATTTAGTCATACAATTATAACACTGGATAGGACAATGTTGAGGTTATTCTTATGTCTATTAGTTACTGAGGACATTTTTACCACCTGAGAATGACTGGGAAACTGTACAATCTACTTAAGACTTTTTCTGGAGACAAAAAAAAGAAATTTCACCAAGTGGCTTTGAAGAAATAATGGAGTTAAAAAGTTAAAAAAATGACTGTCCCTAGCTAGTAAATTAATTAGGAAGCCTACAGAATGGGAGAAGATGTTCACCAACCATACCATGGACAAAGGCCTCATATCTAAAATATATCAACAGCTCAAACAATTGAGCTCCAAAACTAATCTCCAAAGTAACAACCATCCCATTAAAAGATGGGCCAAAGACTTAAAGAGAGTCTTCTCTGAAGAAGAAATAAAAAATGGCCTAGAGACACATGAAGAAATGCTCAACATCTCTGGTCATAAAAGAAATGCAAATCAAAACAACTCTTAAAATTCCACCTCACTCCAGTTAGAATGGCCAGGATCAAGAAATCTAATAACAACAAATGCTGGAGGGGATGTGGCCAGGAAGGATCACTACTACACTGTTGGTGGGAGTGCAAACTCGTTCAACCACTATGGAAAGCAGTATGGCAGTTCCTCAAAAGACTAAACATAGAGCTTCCCTATGACACAGCAATTCCACTGCTAGGCATTTACCCAATTGTCCAGAAACAAGGACATACTAAAACCACTAGCACAATGATGTTCATTGCAGCACTATTTACCATAGCAAAGATATGGAACCAACCCAGATGTCCCTCAGTTGATGAGTGGATCAACAAGATGTGGTATTTGTACACAATGGAATTCTATGCTGCTGTCAGAAAGAATGACATCGCCCCATTTGTTAGGAAATGGAAAGACAGAAAAAATCATATTAAGTGAAGTAAGTCAGACTCAAAGGGACATAGGCTCAATGGTTTCCCTCATTTGTCATAATCAGTAGAAACCTTGGGCTCTCCTAGCAGAGATTTGCAACAGAGCAAAACCTAGATACATAAGGCCATATAGTATGACGCTAAATGAAAGGACTTCTAGGATATAGAAACAAAAGCCATATAACGAATGATTGTTGTCCTTAATGTACTATGCTATCTCTCATCTCTTTTGCTGTCCCTTGGTTATCTCATATTGTTACAGTATCTCACTCTGTTATCTGATATATTGGATATGTTTGCATTTGGTTATTTGAAATTGGATAGGGAAGGGGGGAAACAAGATGATGGGTGGGGGTGGGGGAGGGAAATGGGGACCAAGACAAGAGAAAGGGTATCAATGTATGTGAAATAATGCACCTTCTATCTGGCGAATATAATGTAACCCTTCTATTAATTACAATAAAAATATATGGGAAAAATTCATTAAATAATGCAAGAAGAAAAAAAATGACTGTCCCATGGAATCCCATTCTATCACCAGGATACTTCCATGAGTCAGTCTTGGCAATGCTGATGGTAGAGACAGAATTAGTTGCTCTTACCTGTTATGTATGATATCTTTAAGCCTTGTCTCATATGCACCTACTATTAGTAAAATCCATAGCTTTTTCCTTGTTGAACAATCTGAATCACCTTTTCTAGCTCTGTGTGTATGCGTGTGTGTGTGTGTGCGCGCATGCGGGCACGTGTGTGCATGTGTATGTCTGTATGTGACTGCCAGTCCTGGGGCTTGAATTCTGAAATTAAGCACTGTCCCTGAGCTTTGCAGCCCAAGGCTACTGCTATACAACATGCATCACAATTGCACCTTATTTGCTAGTTTTGAATCTTGCATCTCTTTGTTTATTCAATCCATTAAGATTCCAAAAACATTTTTTGCCAGTCCTGGGCTTGAGCTCAGGGCCTGAACACTGTCCTTGGACTTTCTCAAGGCTAGAGCTCTACCACTTGAGCCTCTGCACCACTTCCTGCTTTTTTCTATGTATGTGGTACTGAGGAATCAAACCTGGGTCTTCGTGCATGCTAGGCAAGCACTCTACCACTAGGCCAAACTCCAGGCCCTCCAAAAGTATTTTTAAATAGGCTTACCAATCTAGCTGGGAAAATGGGAGCTCTGTGTTTCTCGTCATTGGCTGCAACATTCAAATCAGCATCTGAAAAGTAAAACATTCTCAACCACCTTTCTTCTACCCACCACTTCCCTCACTCTTTTTAATTTTAGGATTTCACTGGATTTTTAAAAATTTTCCCCCTGTTCGTTTTCACTTGGCCCCACCCAAATCTATGCTAACCCACTTCTTAGTGTTTTATTTTGCTGAACTTTCTTTTGCCTTTTTATGCAACTACCTTATTTGATATCTTCCTTTGCATGAAAGGATTTAACAGCCTAAAAAGATAATCAAATGCAAGCTGCCTTAAATCTCTAATGGCTGAATTGGATAGGATTTATCCTATTTCAGTTAATACATTTATGTACCACCTAACATATTTGCTTATGAGTTTGTAAGCTGAATCCAACTTCCACATATATCGGAAAACCTGTATCCTTTGTCTTAACATTCTACAATTGAAAATGGAATGCTACCACAGATGTTAGATTGTCTCCAGTTGAACAACAAAAACCCAACTTTTTAGTCATAACTAATGTCTGACCTGAGGTGCATTCCATGCTCTATGTTTAAAAATAGAATGGTATTATCATCTGAGCAGTTTAGAAGAATTTTTTTAAACTTATAATGAGAATAAAGAGCTGAGTTTTTAAAAAATCGATTCTCATTATGCAGCCCAGGTGGCCTCCAACTCCAAATCTCCCTGTCTCAGCCTCTTATGTACTAGGATTACAAGTGTGCGCCACTGTGCCCAGCTCTGATTTATTTATCAAGTGCAAAATTTAGTTGTTTGAACCATCTTGGTGTATTTTTCACATTTTATCTCCTTGGTGCTTATTTTAAACTGGAAATAATAATTATGAAAGAACGTAAAAGGTCGTTGTTCATGTTTCCAATTTTTAAAATATTTCTCATGCAAGAAAGGTATATATTAATGTCGTTATTTTCATCGACACTACAATTAGACGTCATTCCCAACACAGCTTCTGTAAGGCTGGATTTTCATGATGCCAATCAATATGGCACATTTTGTTGCCTGACCCGTTGTTTTGGTATCTGGCTGATTTGGTTGAATGATCCACCCCACACATTACATGCTTCCCAGAGGGTACACCCAGGGGCCGCTTTGCAACTCTGCTGGCAGCACAGGAACTTTCCGTCCACGAAGAAGCCACTGTGGTACTTGATGAGCAGGTGGGGGTTTCCCCTTATCTCTGAGGAGCAGGAAGGATACAAGACATAAGTCCATGTTGACTCTCGAGAAGAAACACATGGAAGTACAACCATTATACAAAACCCTCTTTCTGTGTACAAATAAGGTAAGAGCCAATGGCTCCCAAAGTATATAATTCTTTTACCCCAAAGTTAATAAACAAAAAGAATAAAGAATAATCTTACTACAATACAGTGAGAAAACCACAGGAACTTCTCATCCATACATTTTTTAAAAGTTGGTAAAAATGGATATACTGATCAGCTTGCTGTTAGATTTTAGAAATATATTCATAAAAATAAGTAATGAGTACCACAGGGCATTCTCTTTTGATAAAAGTGTATTGGATGGTAAGACTAGATCTTAGCGAAAAAGTTCTAATAGATCTAGGCCTTGGTGACTCATACCTGTAATCCTAGCTACTCAGGAAGCTGAGAGATCTCAGCTTGCATAGAAAAGTCCATGAAACTTCTGTCCAGTTAAACAGCAAAAAGTCACAAGTAGAGGTTTGGCTCAAGTATAAGAGAGCCAGTCTTGAATGAAAAAGCCAAGTGAGAGCACAAGATCCTTCCCATTTCATTGAAGTGGTGGTAGAAAAAGGGAAATTTCTCTCCCCAAATGGATATTTCTCTCCTCAAATGGATTACTTGGCTATCACTAGAGAATTGTTTGTTAAATCCTTATGTGAGAACAAAGATATTTTTTCCATCAAAGTAAAACATATGTGTATATAATTTCAGGCACACTGAGAAAGAGCCATAATTTAAAATTTAATAAAATAAAATAAAAGTAAAATCTTCCTTTACAAACATGGCAATTCACTTGAGGTAAGTATTCTCTCCACATTATTGTTCACTTTCCAAATGAAAACATTAAAGAGGGAAACTTTTCAGTGCCAAATTATTAGTGACAAATTTTCTTCCCTTTCCAAAGGTTGTTACCATGGAAGCCTAAAAAGATCTGTGAATGCATGCTGCTTTAAATCTCTAATGGCTTTTTTTTTGTAAATAATGTACTGCTTAAAATGGAGTGTGGGCAATTGAAGTGTGAGACTCATTATTAGATTTATGATAACTGGACTTTTTTGGTTACTGTTAACTTTACTCATCTTAAAAGTAGACAAGAACATTACCCCCTCCTATATAGTTGTCAAGAAGATTATCTAACAAAATCTTTTAGAATTATTAATAAAGATTCTGGTGAGTAAGTGGTAAGGTGGATATAGTTTTCTCCAAACAACGAAGGACATGGCACAGTTCCAAGAAGACCTACTCTTCACATTTGGTACAGGTGAGCCCAGGGGTGGTGAGTAGGTGGAATGCTTTCCCCAGAGTGGCTGGAAACACACAATAGTGAGCTCTGTGCTGAGGAGCAAAGGGAATCTGATCCACAGGCTTACTGCTTCTACTGATAAATCAAAATACAAAACGTGGCTGAGTTGGTAGGAAAATCTGGGTCCTTTTCCTGCTCTATCTTTTCTCCACGGGTCAATCTAGCACTCTCTGAGTTTTGGATTACCTTTTTGTAATGCTTTCAGCCACTGACTTCGGCTCTCTTCATTGGATGCATAGACATAGAGAAGGCCATCTTTATAGACAATCTGGAAAGGAAAAGAAAAGATGTAATGCACTTTGATATAACATCATATGTCGTTTAGCAGTTTAGCATATTCCAAATATATATATAATGAGTATATATTTATTATACATTCTAATGCTTATATGTTTATATGTACTCATTATATATTCCAAAGCTAATATACATTCATATAAAAATCCATATATATTCATTATATTATATATATTATATTCCATATATTCCTATATATTCATTCATTATATTAAGTATAGAGTCACATATATTTTTATATATTCCAAAGCATATATGATACATGTTATCCATATTATCTAATTCCAAAGCATATATATATATAGGTGGAAAATGCATATATACATACATGCTTCAGGATTAAGTAAAAACAATTTACGGTTTTTGAACTTCCCATCCCTCAATTCATTTTATCCCAGATACTTTAGCAAGTCACAGCAATAATGATAGAAAGGAATACTGAGATCTCTTTTGGATGTTCTGGCCCATGGAAAACAATTATTTCCTCCATGTTAGACATTATACATGGTTTCAGTCTGTTCTGCTAAGTGTATTTAAACCGTTGTCAGTTATAGCCCATTGGAAAAACCTTTTACGTGCTCTGCCCTTAAAATATCTCTAGGGATAGAATGTCCTTTATTTTGCAAGGCCACATTTATCAGTTCTGACATACTCTAATCATTCTGAAGATCATGCTTGCATTGAGTAAAACAATGCTTCCTTGTTACTTTGGTCTGTTGGATCATGGGGCATTCGAGAATCCCAGAAATATTTGAAGATGAAATGTTCTTCCCAGATGTCTCTCTATCTTAGTCGCCAATTGACAAATATTTCATCTCATTTACTAAAGAGCTTGTAGTTGCTGGGATCTCTCCTAGCTACTTTAATATTTGAGTCCTGTTTTAATGTATAAAATATCTATGCATCACAAAGGAGGCAATAAACTCCAAGAGAAGATCATATGTGTTTATGGCTATACAAATCACCATGGTAGGATTGAGGCTCTGCAGTAGCCTGTGTGTGTGTGAGAACCTGTGCCTCCTTTATGTGAACGTGCAGTGTCTTCCCAGAGCACATTTTCTCTCACTTCTTCCACTTGGAAAATATTGTTATAGTGGACATGACTTAGGTTAAGATGCTTCTAAAAGGTATTGTACTCTCCATACTATACCACCCTTTAAGACACTTCAGAGCAAAATGAAAATTCCTTGGCACAAAATGTGAACTCCTTCATGGTCCAGTCTGGCCCATGGTTTCCTGCTCATAGATCTGCTTTCTTCAGGAGGGGACGTTATTTTTACCCATCAGTACTTTTATACCTGCTGTCTCTTTCATTCTGTTACCTCTCCTGCTGAGCTAAACTCTGTCTGTTCTTCCCATCTCACAGTAAGGAGTGAAGCTTCTGCTTCCTGGGACATCACCAATGGATTGTGCCAACCTCTTAACATGCCCTTGTTTCATTATAATAGTGTTTCTTAGTCAGTTTTGTCACATAATGCAAGCATCTTTGGGAAGAGTCAGTATTTTCTTCTGTGTGGTGTTCCTGCTACAGAACGCTCAACAATGTCAGAGCCAAGGCAAATTAGACCACAAGAATGTGTCAGTTTATACATTCATCTTGCTTCCCTCTCTTCAGGAAAGACAAATAGAATTTTTGGCAAAAATGTTTTGCTCCCATTTGGGAATATTCCAAGTCTTATCAGAGGAGTGTGTGTGTGTGTGTGTGTGTGTGTGTGTGTGTGTGTGTGTGTGTGTGTGTGTGTTGGAGCTCAAGGCTTGTCGAGTATAGTTTACTGGTTATTTTTGGAGTTGGAGTATGGCAAACTTTTGTGCCCAGGATGGCCTTGATCCTCTGGATCTCAGCCACCTGAATAGTTAGGATTCCAGGTGTGAGCTACTGGTGCTTAGATCTCATCATTTTCTTAATGAATCATTTTACAGTGTCTTTACCCTAGATACATTAAATTCATAACATAAAATATTAAAGGGAGAATCATCAATCCAACATAATATCACTTCTTTACCTGGAATGGGTACTGTCTTTCCACAGGTGTCTGCTCCTCCAGATTGACTTTTTCCACACATCTGATTTTCTTAATTTCAATGGATCCCTTTCTGCTGCCTCTTTTCTGTAATATATGCACACAATATATATTTATACTATATATATAATATATGTATATAGGGTATATGTTATATATATATATATTTCTGTAATGTATAGCGAGAGGGGGACTGGGTATGATGGCTCCCACCTATAATTCCAGCTATTTGGACGCACAGACAGGAAGAATTATTATTTGAAGTTAGCTTGGGCAAAAGGAAATGAGACCTCATCTTAACCCATAGCTATATAGAAGGTCACATTTCAGGCTGGCCCAGGAAGAAAATGTGAAATATATATATATATATATATATATGTATATTTATTTATTTATTTAAATCAAGAGGGGCTAGTGGTGTGTCTCAAGTGATAGAATTTCTGGCTTGTAAGTGAAAGGCCCCAATACTGAAAAAAAATCATTCACCCACCAAATATAAGTTGTATTATATAACACACTTTAGTAAACAAGGAAAATCACAAAGTTAAAGTTTTGCATAGAAAGGCGACTGGCTTGGAGTGGTCAGTGGAAAATTACTCTATAAGAGTAAAACATCTGAGCAGAGAATATTTTCTCAAGTGTGACCCCAGACATATAGTTCTCCAAAAGTCACTTCCCTTGAGGTAAACAGGAAAGTCATGAATTAATTCTGCAAGTCATTTTTTCTTTGATTCAGATGAATGATAGTATTTCTATTATGATAAGAATTTTCAACTGTACTGACATCATTTTATTTCTGATACTGTTTTAATGTCATGCATCATTTCTGATCCTTAGTCCTAAGAATACTTGGGCCTGAAAAAAATCTTTTTTACCAGCTGTAGGAGGAGGTCTGCATATTGTAGGATCCTTGGTCACATTACTACAATATACCCAGGGGATTCCAGTAGCTCTTACCCCTCCCCCACACGCAGCTGTACCAACCAAAAATGTCTCCAACTCTTGACTAATGTCCCACGGGACACAAAAAATATTCCCTCATTGACGTTTAATTCATTTTAATAAACTTAACTAAAATTACAAAATCTTTTTTCTTGAATTTATTACACTTTGTAAAGAGAAGGCAGTGTAATAAGTAGATGCAGGTAATTTTTATTGCAGGAGCTAAGAAATCTCTTTTTGTTTTTGTTTTTGTTTTTTTTTTGCCAGTCCTGGGCTTGAGCTCAGGTCCTGAGCACTGTCCTTGGACTTTCTCAAGGCTAGAGCTCTACCACTTGAGCCTCAGCACAATTTTCGGCTTTTTTTTCTATGTATGTGGTGCCGAGGAATTGAACCCGGGTCTTTGTGCATGCTAGGCAAGCACTCTACCAATAGGCCAAACCCCTGGCCCAGAAATCTGGTATTTTTAATTATGATCAAAGACTTTGTAGAGACTTAGGAAAGATAATACGTAGTATAAAGACAATGGAGTATGTGGAGACTCACCATTTTGTCATATTCATAGTAGGAAAGATTTGTTTTGGTCAAAACAAAAAGGCGCTCTTTGTAATTATTTGGTGACATTTTCTTTTTTTGCTGTGATCTTTTGAGAAGAAGTTCTTCAAGAATGGATTTTGTGTTCATACTATCGTCCTGAATCAAATCAAATCAAATCAAAGAATTAAACTTATTGTAACATCTACTTGAGTTTTCTCTTTTAGTCTCCCTATGTTTTTTGATCAACTGTTTTTCAATTAGGGATAATTAAATGCTAACTTTTATAAAGAAGATTACCTAGGATTATTTACCAAACCATGATTATCAGGATTAGTTAACAAACACATACCTACACTTACTTTTTTCCTACCAGTGTTGTTCTGAGGTTCTATAACTTTTGTTGATTTAGAGGAATACAGTATACATTCACTCACCTTTTACTTCTCTGGATTTACCATCTTTATACCACCTTCTGGCCTGCCTCATCAAAATACTCTTTAATATTCTAAGCATTTTTTGAGTTGAATAGGCTATAATAAGGCTCTAAAAATTATGCTTCAGGGGCTGGGAGTTTGGCCTAGTGGTAGAATGCTTGCCCAGCATGCACGAAGACCTGGGTTCGATTCCTCGGTACCACATACATAGAAAAAAGCCAGAAATGGTGCTCAAGTGGTAGAGCCCTAGCCTTCAGAAAGTCCAAGCTCAGGCCCTAAGCTTAAGCCCAGGATTGGCAAAAAACAATTAAAAAATTATGCTTCAGGTGGCTCATGAGCTATAAAGCTATTGATCTTCTGAAACTTCCCTCTGTTACTGCAGCAGTAGATTGGCCAGGTCATCATGAGACACCCCAATCCCTGAGCATGACCAGATGTTAAACACAAGGAGCTTAGGTCTAATTTAAAATATCTTCAGGTATATTGGATATATGCGCATTTGGTTATTTGAAATTGGATAGGGAAGGGGGGAAAACAAGATGAGGGGTGGGAGTGGGGGAGGGAAATGGGGACCAAGACATGAGAAAGGATATCAATGTATGTGAAGTAATGTACTCTCTATAAAGTGAATATAATGTAACCCTTCTATTAATTACAATAAAAATATATGAAAAAAATAAAAAATAAAAAATGGTTTTCTAAAAAAATATACGGAAAAAATAAAAATAAAATGAAATACCTTCAGAAAATTTTAAATCAAAGTGAATACTCAATAGAGAACAATGAGAGGAAGTTATATTATCAAAGTGATGTGAAAGAACTACAATATTAATACATTTTTACAAAGTAAAAACATTTTCACTTTTTTTTGCTTTTAAAAAAATATTTTTATTGTTTTGCCAGTCCTGGGCTTAAGCTCAGGGCCTGAGCACTGTCCTTGGACTTTCAAGGCTAGAACTCTACTATTTGAGCCTCAGCACCACTTCTGGATTTTTTCTCTGTCTGTGGTACCAAGGAATTGCACCCAGGTCTTCATACATTCTAGGAAAATACTCTACCACTAGGCCAAACTCCCGGCCCCACATTTTTGCTTTTAATTTTAAAACCACCTAAAACACTAATCCTTAAAACATTTCTGCAAAAAATAAATACCTTAATTTGATTCAGCGGAGATTAAATTTATTTTAACAAAGTTAACTAATATGCTTAAATTATTTATTTAAATTTTATCTTAATTATTATTTTTCTTTACTTTTCTGGTTCTACTGAGTTTTAGTATCAGTGTCAGTCTGATAATGAAAAATTGCAATGGAAAACAGTGAGCCACAGCCAGAACCTTCATTATCTTCTTTTCTTCTGTTGCTTTTGAAACTTCATTATTATTTGCAGTCCAATATTTAAAGCCCTTGTTAGACGACCTGAACCTAAGTAACTTTACTCACCTTAGACTCCAAAGTTGATGGGTGCCCTTAATTTCAAGTCTCAAGCTCAAAGCAAAAAGTCACTTCTCTGAAGCACTATCACTCATATTACCGCTGGCTATGTCATGTCATGCATTCAAAAAAAGAGATATTTGCATCCTGGTTAGCACCATTGATCAGGAAGTACCGACACAGACTAAGCTCCCTCTGGATAAAGACAGGTGCCAAGGAAACCTACCAGTCACTAGAGGAAATTTGCGAATAGCCCAGGATCATGATGACATGGGGGTAGAATGAAAAGTAGCTTAAGTAAGATAGCCTGGTGTTGAAGAAACAATCACAAGTTTTAGTCTCTTCTTTCCAAGCCACACAACTCGAAAGAAAGAATTTTGAACTCTACCCCACGTATTCTGTAAGGGTATTGCTTGGTTTATGGACAGAAGTAGCTGAAATCTTTTTCTGATGAAATGAAATCTTGGTCAATTCTTTTATAAACTAGTCACATATGATGGGATTCTTTTTTTTAGCACAATGAATGCTATTTATTGTGTCTACTGCTTCTCTTTTTTGGTTGGGACTAGAAAACAAGGTAAAGTCAGGTGTAGTAGATCCAGTAGGACTGGTAGAAGTCGGAATCAAGACGATCTTTTAACTCTGCCTTCACTGGAAATTTCACAGAGATGTTTGCCCACATAACCATATTTTCTACACGCAAAATCTATGACTACAAGATAATTAGCTTGAAAACTATAATGATATACTTTTTTTTTGCCAGTCCTGGGACTTGAACTCAGGGCCTGAGTACTGGTCCTTGGTCTTTTACCTCAAAGTTAGCACTCTGCCACTTGAGCCACAGCACCACTTCTGGCTTATTCTATGAATGTGGTACCAAGGAATCAAACCCGAGTCTTTGTGCATGCTAGGCAAGCACTCTACCACAAGGCCAAACTCCCCGCCCAAAAAGCTATACTTTTTGCATCTTACAAACTCTTTGGGGGCAGCTGAAAACTAGAAATAGAGTTATAGAACACTTTTGTTTTTATAGTTCGTTGTGAGGCTTGAATTCAGGGCCTGGGTGCTGTCACTGAGCTCTTTATCTGAAGGATAGCTCTCTACTACGTTGAGTCACAGTGTAATTTCCAGTTTTTTGGTAGTTAATTGACAGCCTGCCCAGTCTGGCTTTGAACCATACTCAAGAGATCTCAGCTCTAGTAGCTAGGATTAAAGATGTGAGCCACTAGTGCCTAGTTAGAACACTTTTGTTATGTTTCTGTATTTTAAAACTGTATAAAGAAAGCAGAGTGGCTGGGAGTTTGGCCTAGTGGTAGAGTGCTTGTCTAAAATGAACAAACAAACAATAACAACAACAACAACAACCATCTCTTGCCAAATTTAAGTGTACCGCTGGTTAAAACCTAATTCCTTAAAGTAGTGTGCTAGCATGGGTCTTTGATTTGTCATGTGACAAACACTTGTGCCACATGCTTTGAAGTTCTACCCAGGAGAACCCGATCATCAGAGCTTCAGTCCCCAAGGTGTGCTCTGAGGCTTCCTTCATAAATTTGATAAGCCCTGTTTTGAAGATTCATGATTTTGTTACCACCAGATATGTTTCTTCTAAATCAAACTAGGCTTGGACCTGTCTCTCTTTCTATTTGTTTCTATCCTGTATACTTCCCTTTTCTGTCCATATGTCTTGATGGCAAGTTGAAGGTATTTCTTTTAATTAATTAATTAATTCTTTTTTATTTATTTTTTCATATATTTTATTGTAATTAATAGAAGGGTTACATGATATTTGCCAGATAGAAGGTGCATTACTTCACATACATTGATACCCTTTCTCATGTCTTGGTCCCCATTTCTCTCCCCCCCACCCCCGCCCCTCATCTTGTTGTCCTCCCTTCCCTATCTGGTTTAAAATAATCAAATAATCATATATACAATATATCAGATAACAAGTAAAATACTGTAATAATATGAGGTAACCAAAGGACAGCAAAAGAGATGAGAGATAACATAGTATATTAAGGACAACAATCACTCATTATATGGCTTTTGTTTCTATATGCTGAAGGTCCTTTCATTTAGAGTCATACTATATGGCCTTAAGTATCTAGGTTATGTTCTAGTGTAAATCTCTGCTAGGAGAGCCCAAGGTTTCTACTGATTACGACAAACGAGGGAAACCATTGGGCCTATGTTCCTTAGAGTCTGGCTTACTTCACTTAACATGATTTTTTCTAAGTCTTTCCATTTCCTAACAAATGGGGGTGATGTTGTTCTTTCTGCCAGCAGCATAGAATTCCATTGTGTATAAATACCACATCTTGTTCATCCACTCATCAACTGAGGGACATCTGGGTTGGTTCTATATCTTTGCTATGGTAAATAGTGCTGCAATGAACATTGTTGTGTTAGTGGATTTAGTATGTCCTTGTTTCTGGACAAGTCGGTAAAAGCCAAGTATTGGAATTGCTGGGTCATAGGGGAACTCTATGTTTAGACTTTTGAAGAACTGCCATACTGCCTTCCATAGTGGTTGAACAAGTTTTGCACTCCCACCAACAGTGTAGTAGTGATCCTTCCTGGCCACATCCCCTCCAGCATTTGTTGTTATTAGATTTCTTGATCCTGGCCATTCTAACTGGAGTGAGGTGGAATCTTAGAGTTGCTTTTATTTGCATTTCTTTTTTTTACCAGAATTTTTTTATTTTTTATTGTAATTAATAGAAGAGTTACATTATATTCATCAGATAGAAGGTGCATTACTTCAGAAAAAAATGATATCCTTTCTCATGACATGGTCCCCATTTTCCCTCATTCCTCCTCCCGCACATTTTGATTTCCCCAGTTCCCTATCTAATTTCAAATAACCAATTAAGCATATATAAAATATATCAGATAACAAGGTGAAATATTGTAACAATATGAGATAACCAAGGGATAGCAAAAGAGATAAGAGATAACATAGTACATTAAGGACAACAATCACTCATTATATGGCTTTTGTTTCTTTTATGGCCAGAGATGTCGAGCATTTCTTCATGTATCTATAGGCCATTCTTATTTCAGTTGAAGGTATTTCTATGGTCTCATTTGGTATCAGAGAGTAGGACTGGTGATGATTCCTATATAGAAATGTTATATCTCTTCACTTGCATTACGGTGATACCAAAACAGGGCTCAGGTACAATCATCTCAAATGCTTACCCAGAGACTAGAAGACTCTTGCTCTGCCCAAACTTTTTTAAAGGAATGTTCAATTGGGTAGGTAAATGAAAAATAATCCCTTTTCAAATAGAATGAGCTCCTAAACCTGTACAGTATTAAGCAAAAATTTATTTCCATAAGGAGCAGGGAGGATTTGGCTGGACTCTCATATTGACATGTACAAAAAATAGAAACATCAATTTGCTTACCAAATAACCTATGCTGCCTATTTCCATAAGCATATGAAACTAGAGAGAGATTAAAACACAGGGGAGGCAAAACAAAACCCCCAAATCAATACCTAGCAAAAATCAATATTGAATTCTGTATAAGGAAGCTGGTAGCCATTGTATAACTTATACCATCCATATAAGGGACATGTTAAATTACAAGGTCTTGTAATCACTAAGGCTATTTAGACTATGTAAGAAAACAGCATGAAAATGTAGATAAGTTTAGAAGTTCTATTTTGCGCACTTGACTTTAAACTTGCAGTATACCTGATATTGAGTGATTGCTTCCAGAAATAAAGTTCAAATTTTCATATCCCTGACGTGCAGCAATCAAGTTTAAGGTGGGTTTCATAACTAATCAATATGTAAGACTATTGCGGGTTGGTAGACTCAGAAGGCTTGAAGGACATTACAGGACTTTTATTTATCAGCCTGATTATCCTAAGTCCCTTTTCTAAAGTTCATAAAAAATGAAAAACCTTGTGGGAAAGTACTTAGCACACTGTAGGCCAACTATTTGATTTTTAATTGTGAAAAAAAAAGGAAATAGCTGGGCACCAGTGGCTTACACCTGTAATCCCAGCTATTCAAGAAGTTGATATCTAAGGATTGTAGTTCAAAGCCAGCCTGGGCTGGAAAATCCATGAGATTTTTCTCTTCAATTAACCAGAAAAAACATGGAAGTGGAGTAGATGTATGGATCAAGTGGTAGAGCACTGGTCCTGAGCAAAAAAATCCAGGGACAGTGCTCAGACACTGAGTTCAAGACCCAGTACAAGTAGAAAATTATTTTTAATTAGTTAATTAATCAATTATGAAAAGTAACAGGGGATAAGAATCAACTCAAATGTTACAGCGGAGCTTGTTCACTTTCTTGTGTTACCTGAGGAAAAACAATTTTTCCTTTTTTTGAGGGGAGGCTAATACTGAGTATTGAACTCAGAAACTCAGGGTTTGAAGTACTTTCTAGGTTAAATGTTCTTCCACTTGAGCCATTCTTCCAATTCTTTTTGCTTTAGTTTTTTTTTGCCAGTCCTGGGCCATGAACTCAGGGCCTGAGCACTGTCCTTGGACTTTCTCAAGGCTAGAGCTCTACCACTTGAGCCTCAGCACCATTTCTGGCTTTTTTTCTATGTGTGTGGTACCAAGGATTTGAACCCAGGTCCTCGTGCATGCTACACAAGCACTCTACCACTAGGCTAAACTCTAGGCCCACTTTAGTTGTTTTTTAAATAGAATCAGATTCCTTTTTTTTTTTTGGCTGAGAATGGCCTAGATCAACCTTTCTATTTATACTTCCTGTGCAAAAGTTTATCTTGATTTTTATTGGTTGAAATAGGTTATTGGGCACTTTTTGCCTAGGCTTGCCTTGAAAAATGACTACGAGCTTCCTGATCTCTGACTCCTAAGTAGCTAAGTGGATCACTGGCATGATCCACTACTCCCAGCTGAACACCACAAAAGGTATTTTGTAAGGGAGAGTATGATCATTGGACTTTGAAGGATTAAAAAAAAGATTTTAGAAATAATAATCCTAGACAAATTGATGGAAAAATTATCACAGACTAGACATTATTTAGAACATGTAACAAATGTCAATTTGCCTACTAGTATTCTGTGAGGAAGTTTATGATACCTTTCACTTTATGAGGTCAATCCAATTCCCTGTTTCTTATGAGGCATATTATAATACAGCCATCCTATTGGGTAGTTGGTGATAATCTATCCTATGAGCTAGGTTATGACAGAGTTACTCTACAGAATAGGCTGCACTTTCATTTCTGCTTCTATCTGATAATGTTGAAAAAAATCAGTCACACAGCTGGGCGCTGGTGGCTCATGCCTATAATCCTAGCTATTCAGGAGACTCAGAACTGAGGATCAGGGTTTAAAGCCAGCCTAGGCAGGAAAGTCTGTGAGAGTCTTATCTCCAATGAACCACCGGAAAACTGGAAGTAGCGCTGTGGCTCAAAGTGTAGAGCACTAGCTTTGAGTAAAAAAAAGCTCAGGGACAAGATCCAAGGCCTAAGTCTAAGGCCCAGGACCACCTCCATCAACAACAACAAAAAAAGTCACATAATGATAAATGTGGTGGCGCTGGAATTTGAATCCTGGCAGTCTAATTCCATAGCTCACATTCTCAGCCCTGATGCAAGTGGTAGAGAAGAATAAGCTTACCACCTAAACCAGAGAGGCCCCTAATCTAAATATAAGGCCGCAGCTCTTGGATGTGTTGGCAGGAACCCTAGAAATCATTTCACATGTGCAAATATGGCACCCTAGCAGACTACAGAAATTAACATGCTGAACTTATCACCTATGAATTAGGTCTATGAACCTGTGACTGAAGAGCCAGATTATGGTGTCCTGGCTGCTTGGTGCCCTGTCCTCTGTATGGCAATAACACACAAAGGCATACCATTGACGAAACAAGGCCTAAATTTGGGTCTTTCCAGACCTGTGCAAAGGACTTCTTGATGAGGCTTCCAGAAATACATAACTTGTAAATAACATTTCAAAGGAACCTCCAAGGCAGCTTGAAGTAACAAACCTCTGGGGTGAGGTGCAGCCTACAATGTATGCAAGATCCTGGATTCAACCCCTAGTACCACACTCACAGAACATAGCAAACCTCGAACCCACATTTTGTAAGCTGGTAAGAACTTGCAATTTCAAAAGCTCATGTCAATTTGCCTTGGTACAGAGGAGAAGCAGAAGGCAGGAAAGGGATACACACACACACACACACACACACACACACACACACACACACACACGAAGCCATTGCAGAGTTCCCTGAACCAAAGCAGTTATTTCCTGTCTGATTCAAGATGGTGGTGTTCTTAAAGCTGTGCTCTTTAGAATGGAGAGCCTGGGCAGCAATTCTTTATCCCTTTTCTCAGTTCAGTTATCTTCTTCCATTTTGTATGCCATTTAGCTAAAAATTTGCATTGGTGCCAAGAGAATAAATTAATGCATGTGCTAGAAAAGCAGTCGAGGGGGAAAGGATATGAAGAGGAAATAGATGCTCCAAGTACAGGATGGCTAAAGGTCTAAAAGAGAAACTGGAGGACCCTGAGCCAAACTTAATCTTCAGCTATTTGCCCAAAGCTAGGCCTGCTTAACATCCTGCTAAACAACTGAACAAGATATGATGGTTAGTTTAAACAGGAACAAAGAGCTCAACTAAGAATCAGATGAAGGGTTTATAATGCCTTAGGATGCTGGCCAACGACAAATATCAGCTCTGCAGAGAATCTGACAAATTTCTATTTCACATGATGTTATGCAGGCCAGAGAGAGTTACAGTTGATCTTGGCTGTGTCACGGATATAAACCTTCTAACGAGAACACTCACATCCTTGGCATTTGGGAACATGGTACCTTAATTGTTTCAAAATGAATGTACAAAAAAAAAGACATTTGGGAAAGATCATTTTCCTCCAAAGAGAAAAGATAGAATTCCAATGTTATTCCTGTTGGAGTGAAACTCCCTGTCATTTCTTTCTTTTTTTGGTCTGAGACTATATTCAAACTTGGTACCTGATGTTTTTGCTCAATGGCTACTGCTCTACCAACAGAGGAACGTCAGTATTTTGAGGAACCTCTTTCCTTTTATTCCTTTCCCTCTGCTCAGGACATTACCTTTCTTGGAAGAAAAGCAAAAAGTGACAAAACTGTGAGCACTAGTTTAATACAGAATACTGCTACAGCTTTGCAAGCTAGTATGGAAGAAAATACCATATTTCAGTGGCTTCAAATTCTTGCTATGTTCCTATGCAACCCAGCATGTATGTTACTTAAATCTGCTAAACCTCAGCTTCCTCATCTAGAAAGAGAGAAAAATCAAAACAAAAACCAAACCCAACAAACAAGCAAAAATCCACATCCATTATGAGGAATCAAGAAAAACAAATGCAGTACCCAACACCCTGATATATATGCTGGAAACATGCTCTTTCTCCTCATCCCTCTATGTAAAGCTTCCAATAACCCATAGGAATGGTAAAAGACTGAAGACAATGAACATCCTCAAAGATGTAAGGTCACTTGTCATCCTGTTAGGTACAGCTTAAAATAAAGCAGAGCAAAGTTAAAAGACAGAAGACAAGGTAACTTTGAGAATGCATAAGGGCATCTTAAAATTGGGTTGAGCTAACCCTTTATTGACTGTATTTGTGTCATCATATGTCTTACATAAGAACACATGCACCAAGGTGTCATCGTTTCATGCCTGTAATCCTAGCTATTCGAGAGGCTGACATTTGAAGATCATGGTTTGAAGCCAGCCTGGGTAATAAAGTCTATGAGATTCTTATCTCCAATTAATCACTGAAAAGCTGGAAGGAGTACTGTGTTTCAAGTGGTAAAGTGCCAGCCTTGAGCAGAAAAGCTTAGAGACATTACTTAGGACCTACGTTCAAGCCACAGGACTGGGGCATACTGGATCTGTGCTTTAGCAGGATCCCTGGGCGACCAAAGCACATGAAAGCTTGAGAAGCACTGATCTAGGCAAAAATATAGTTGTACTAGCTTTTTAATGTCCAATGAAATCATTATGGTCCATAAGAACATTCAAATCATATAGGCACAGGTACTACTATATAGTTTACCTCCTTCTCATCTTGTAATGGCCATCTAAAATAACCCCAAGGCTCCAACTTAAGGAGATTTCAGGAACTTATGAAGAAATACTTTCAGATAAAATGACATATAAATAAGAAGGTACAAGTAAACTTTGTTTTTTTTTTGTCTTTTGAGAAGCAGTCACAAATGTAATATGAAAAGCCACAAAAGGAAAGCACCCAAAGAACAACATGGAGGAAAATCAGCAGAACAAACAACTGGTGATGATATGCACAAATTCCTGAGTGAGGATTTGAAGCAAAGGTGTGAATCGAAAATCAAACCACAGCAGCTTAAACCTCTAGTTCCAAATGAAACAATACCTTCAAAACTCCTCAAGGACACCTTACCAATTTTATACTCAGAACCGAGTACGTTTTATTTTTCATGGTGGGTTCCCCACATTTTGAAAACTGCAAAACCTACAACCCCTGGATCTGAACTTATTTTCCTGTAGTGTATGATATTCCATAGCCAGCTACCACTTATACGTACCATTTTGGCTTGTTCCATCCCCGGGGTCCTCTGAAGTGAAGTCAATCTGTTCTTTTAGGAACTCAGTCTCTGCTGTCCTCTTTCCAGTCCCAGCAAATTGTTTTACATTTTCCCAGCAGCATTGCTGCTGGGTCAGAAATGACTACATTACTAAATACCCCCCACCCCAAAGCTTTATTGTCTTGTAGGGCCTTACACAATCCCACAGGAAACCACGCTCTGTAGTTAGCCAACACTTGTTGATCTGATTGAATGTAACAAAAACAGAGACAAAAGCATATTTCAGAAAGGTTCCAACTTTGATAACTGCAACTCTGGTCTTTCCCAGGCCATTCATGGGTACGTTTGATAACCCTGCTTTTGTTTATAGAGCTCTGTTCTGGAAAGGACAAGAAAATATCTAGGCAAAACTCGACCGCTGACGTTGACTTCTCTCAGAGGAGTCAGAGTCAGGAAACCATTAGGTAACACCAAAGTGCACAGAAAATAAGCACTGAACATGTTGACTCAATGCTTGTACAAAAGGAGTCCAAAGAGATATACACAAGAAAACAGTTAATATGACACCAAAGGAGCACATTTCCACAGTTTCAATGATTAAGAATCCAAAAATTGGAATATATAAACCAAGATTACAGTGAAAAAGTGTGACTTTCTCTTTACAATGTTATGATATTATCCCACCAACTGACTTTCAATATTCACCATTTTCTCTGGTACACACTGGTTAGTCATATATACTAAATATAAGGATTTATTTTTGTTCTGTCGATATATCACCAGTCATTCATTTGGTGGCATGCCTTGACACATTGTTTTAATTAATGGATTATTAGATACTTTGATTTATTCCTCAGTATCTGATATGTGATGAAGATCTGGGTTGGCAGAAAATAGTGATACTCCTGACCTTTAAAGAACAATTATTTTGAAGGAGATCCAGGGTTACTATCATTGCTATTCATTCTGATGATCAAGTCATACTTCGAGCTTGCTGTGTGCTGACCATTCTGTCAAGCACTTGATACACAGCAGAGGACATAACAGAGGCAGCCCACATTTTCAGGGCATTTATGTCTACAGAGGGATGAGCCCAAGTAAAGGCTGAATTACAGTAGTGTGTAAAAAAACAGCAAGTCGTGTATTTTCTTCAAAGAAAATGGAATTTGGAGGAAGGAAGAATTTGAAAATATGGATTATACCTCAATAGCAAATCAAAGTCACTGATGAATTCCAAACAATTGTCTGTCTCCTAGGAATAAATATCATCAGAAGAAGTAAACAAGGCTGATAGACACATGAACAAATGCTCCACATCTCTGCCTATAAAGAAAATAAATCATTAAGATTCTACTTTACCTCAGTTAGAATGGCCGTTGTCAAAAAACCAAATGATAACAGGTTCTGGTGAGGATGCAGCCAAAAGGGAACCTTAATACAGTGTTGTTAGGAATGTGAATTTATTCAACCACCCTGAAAAGCAGTGTGATGGTTTCTCAAAAAGAAATATAGAAATACTCTATGACCCAGCAATTCCACTCCTGGGCATTAACCCAAAAGATTATGTACCAGATTACAGGAAAGCCACCAATACAATCATGTTTATTGCAGAACTATTTACCATAACTAAGCATAACCAAGGTGTGGAACCAGCCCAGATGCTCCTCAATGGACAAATGGATGAAGGAAATGTGGTGTGTGTGTGCGTGTGTGTGTGTGTGTGCGTGCGTGTGTGTGTGTGTGTGTGTGTGTGTGCGCGTGTGTGTGTGTGTGTGTGTGTGCGTGCGTGTTGAAATTTTACTCACACCCATTAGAAAGACTGAAATTGTACTACTTGTAAAACTGGAGAGACCTTGAAAAAAAACATGCTAAGTTGAGTAAGTTAGGTCCAGAGAGTCAAAGGATGTATGCCATCCTTTATTCATCCTTTACATGTGTGAGCTACATTTAACTGATAAACTTGTATGTAATTATGTTGGGTGTTATGCAAATCTGTACAGATATATTAACTGAAATATGGTAGATTCAAGAGAGATGTTAAATAGTGTAATTCCTTAGAAAGAAAAAAAAATAAAAGTTTAACAAATTATAACGCCAGGAATTGGGTAATTGAAAGGGATCAGATGGGGTCAAGAGGAAAGGGGTAGATGAATGAAGAGAAGAGGGGGCAATACAGCTAAGAATCCAGTAAATATATATGTACAAAATTAAGGAGAATGATGGAAGGGGTAGGGGAAAGTAGGGAAGGGATTTATAAGAATGGAAAGGATGGCAATGATGAAGATACATTTTATTCATACAATGCTTTGTTAAATGGCACCTCATTGGACAACCATTTCTTAAAGTTACCCCCCCAAACCCCAAAACAACAATGCACTCATCCTACATTCTGTTATGTTCCTTTCCCTTATGGTGATTTGTATTTATTCCACTGCTTATATATGGTAGCATAGTAAGAGATCAATTTGAAAATTAAAAAAAAATAAAGAAAAGGGACACAGTGGTATAACTGTGGAAATATGTAAGTACAATCTCTTGGGATTTTTCATGCCTTCTTGGGGCTTAAAAAACCCCAAAAGCAGCTGGAAGGAGTGGTTTCCTCTAAGTCAAAATGTCACTGATTTATTTCTTTGTTCTATTCATTTCCTTCCTGTTACTTCTTCCAAGCCTCTTTCTTTGGCTCTGTATTTTCCATGTATTTAGTTAATTTCTAACCTTTGACAACCTACTATTTCAATTGCATGATTTAATTCATTGGAATTATAGACTGCATTGTCAGCTACCACTAGTGAGGCATGTAAAACAATTTCTTTAAAACTTGTTCACGCAAGCAGAAGTCAAAGGGATACCTCATGGGATCATTTGACTTTATGGCATTAACAAGCTTGTGCTCTGGCGCTTGTAGTTTGGGAATAAGAAAGAAGCTGCCTGCTACCATCCATTTGGGGAAGACAGACAATCTTTCTCATTGTGCTTGATTACTATTTTTGTCATTTACAAATTTCATTTAACTCTCAGGTTTAAACAATAGCTATGTGTTTATGATTCCAGATTTCAGCCAGGACCTCAACTCTGAATGCCAGGCCCACTACACTGTTAATTTACCTATTTATATTTGTAATGACTAATGAGTCAGATTTAACATATCCCAAAATGATCTCCTATTAACCCTCCTATAACTCTCCTCTTCTCAATTGCAACTCAATCCTTACACTTGTTCAGGATAAAGAAGGAGAATGGTGAACTACTTATCCTTTGAGAAAAGTGCCTTACACTCTTGCTCAGTTTTTCCACCTATGGCTGGCATTCTCCCACTTGAGCCAATTTTTCAGTACAGATTTTATTGTTTGGTTACATGAAGATAAGAGTCTCATGGACTTTCCTGCCCAGGCTGATTTTGAACTTAGACCTTCAGATCTCAGCTTCTACTGGCCTAAATGATAAAAAAAAAACCCATCCTGAAGTTTCTCACTAACCACCTGACTGTTTTCCTTCATTCTGTCCTGAGCCCCCTTGGTCTATTGCCACTGAGTAGCCAGAGTGGTTCTTTTAAATGTAAGTCAAGCTGTGGGCATGGTGGACAAATCTTGCCTCTATATTCTAAGCCAGGCTGGGCTACATATACTTAGATCATATCTAAAATATCCAAAGGTTAGACTGGTGGTATAACTCAATGACAGCCATTTGTCTAGCATGTTCAAAAACTCCTCAGTTCCATTCCTAGCACTGGAAAACAAAGGAAGGAAGGGAGGAAGGAAGAAAGGAAAGAAGGATGGGAGGAAGGAAGGAAGGAGAAAATATATAAGATAAATCTGATCAGTTCTGTACTATGTATTCTCCAGTGTCTTTGCTCTTCTGATTCTCTACTACAGTAGGAAAATTTTCTCATGATTATTTTATTTTACCATATCATTCTTAAAATGGGATACTTGCCACTTCTTCAGTATTCTGCAGTCCTTTGCATTGGTAGTGTACTTTGTTTAACTGTGCCAGAAATCTGCCTAGCTCATTTACTGCTCTGCTTCAAGCAGACTACCTAGACTGCTTGATTAAACATTATAACCTCACCCCAGGACACCCAATCTTCCTTCCTCTTCTATTTTACCTTTTTACCATAGTAACTATCACCTTATAACACAATGTGTGCTTTACTTATTATTTATTGTCTAGGTTTCCTTCCTCAAGAGCCTACAAAAACTCCAATATCTTCTCTGCAGCCTGAGTGTTTTATTTTCTGTAGGCTTCTCTTCTTTGGGGGAGTTGGTCTACCCCCGCCTGCATTTACTCCTTCTGGTGCTAAAATAACCTGCTTGGAGCTTGGGATCTGATGTGAGTAATGCATACTTACTCGTTAATGGCTCATCTTTCCTGAGGATGCTTGCTTATCACACCTTAGATTCAGTAGTAGCTTTCATCTTAGGAAAAGAAAGAGGTAAGGAAGGATGGGTTGGTGGAAGGCTACACCAACAGGTTTGTTGGATCATTTGTTATGACCTTTCCTGACATCTATGAAATCTTTACATGGACTGTTGAGTATCAGTCTTCCTCCCCGATTTTAGTGAGAGGTAAGGTTTTAGGGTCTAGAAAGGACTAGAAAACTGTTAAATAGCAACTGATTTTGTAAATAAAGTTTATTGGAATGGAGCCACCATTTGTTTATGTCTTATCTGGCTGTCTTCATTCTACAATGGCAGAATTGAGGAGCTAAGATAGAGACTGTATGTCTGCCAAGACTCCAGAAAAAAAAGAAAAACAGCCCTGCTAATTCACAGTTACAGGGATGTGGACTATCGCTTGGTCTGTGGGCTATATAAAGCTCACTAAATCACTTGTACATCATGAAACAGACACATATGTCTTGTCATCTTCTCCCAGCCTATCTGCCTGTACTAATGTGTTTTTTTTTCATTTTATTTGTTATCATCTAGGTAACATATAGAGGGGTTACAATTACATTCCCAGGATAGTAGGTGCATTACTTTTCACACACTGATAGCCCTTCTCATGTTTTTGTCCTCATTTCCCTCCTCCCACCCCTCCCAATCATATTGTTTCCCCCTTCCCTTTCCTACTTCAAATAAACAAATAAACGTATATTCAATATACCAGGTAACAAATCAGATATAGTAAAAATATGAAATTAACCATACAGCAACAAAGGACAAGAGAAATAACATAGTACATTAAGAACAACAATCACACAAGATAAAGCTCTTGTTTCCATATCCAAGGATCCTTTCATTAAGTATCATCCTATATGACCTTATGTATCTAGGTTTTGTGCTATTGTAATCCTCTGCCAAGAGAGTCCTAGATGTTGTAATGATTTTGCATGGCCTGTGAATTATGTTATAATATTCAAATAGCCCATGGCATAATTATGTCAGGGCAAGAATTATGTCATTTATACACAATGGAATTCTATGTTGCCATCAGAAAGAATGATATCGCCCCATATGTAAGGAAATGGAAAGACTTGGAAAAAAATCATATTAAGTGAAGTAAGCCAGACCCAAAGGAACATAGGCTCCATGGTTTCCCTCATTTGTAATAATTAGTAGAACCCTGGGACTCTCCTAGCAGAGGATTACAATAGCTCAAACCCCAGATACATAAGGCCTTATAGGGTGAGGCCAAATTAATGGACCTCCAGGACATTGAAACAAGAGATTAATTATGAGTGACTGTTGTTCTTTTTGTTTGTTTGTTTGCCAGTCCTGGGCTTAAGCTCAGGGCCTGAGCACTGTCCTTGGATTTTTCTCAAGGCTAGAGCTCTACCACTTGAGCCTCAGCACCACTTCTGGCTTTTTCTAAGTATGTGGTACCAAGGAATCAAACCTGGGTCTTCATGCATGCTAGGCAAGCACTCTACCACTAGGCCAAACTCCCAACCCCGTGACTGTTGTTCTTAATGTACTAGTTTTTTCTCTTCTCTTGTGTTGCCCTTTGGTTAATCTTATATTATTACAGTATCTGACTTTGTTACCTGGTATATTATATATGTTTGTTTATTTGAAATAGGAGGGGAAAAAGATGAGGGGAGGGAGTGAGAGGAGGGAAATGGGGACAAAAACATGAGAAGGGGTATCAATGTGTGAGAAGTAATGCACCTTCTGTCTGGTGAATATAACTGTGACCCCTCTATATATTAAAATTAAAAAAATATGTCAGATGGTTGAAGTGACCTGCTAGCTTGGAATTTTGTTCAATAGTTGAATTCCATAGGTATTCACTGAATTGTACTGTGTACAAGGTACCAGAATTGGAAGCAAAATGTAGCAAGGTGCTCTTTTTGGATACTTTCCAGCATCTGAACAATAGACAGCAGAGTTTATGGCTGCATTGATCCATGCAGTATTGTGAAAGTGATACTGTGTCATTTCTGAACAAAAGGTTCTAAAAGGACATCTTGCAAAGGAATCCTCTTAGAAATAGGATCCTCCATCCCCAGGTGTCTTGGCTGACATCTTGTGGAAGGGCAAGGTCAGGTGTTCAGGTTTTATCCACAAGATGTCAGCCAAGACATGTGGGGATGGAGGACCCTATTTCTAAGAGGATTCCTTTGCAAGATGTCCTTTTCTTTGTAAGCTGTGTCTTTTAGGGCCTTTCCTTCAAGTGACAAGGGCTTCCACTAAGGGGCTCTCAGGGGCATCTCTCTTCGATTGGGGCAGGATATAGAAGCTGTCTAGCCATTTCAAAGCTACATTCAGAAATGACACAGTGTCACTTCCACAATACTGCATTGTTCGATGCAGCTATAAACTCTGCCTAGACTCAAGAGAGCTAGAAGCAAAGTTCATTGTTGATGGAGTGTCAAGGTCATATAACAGAACAAAATTTGTGAGATGGGAGCTATTGTTCAGGCTATCATAGAAAAACAGACTCTTCCAAAGGTTGATAAAACAGTGATCAAGAAACAACACACAGGTAAGTGACTGTTAGATCAGACATCTTCCCTAGACTTGGGGGTGGGGGGAAATTGTCAAAGGATTCCAAGAAAATGTCAAAGACCCAGAAGAACAGAATAGGATTGAGGCAGGCTGGAGAGAAGGAGAGAAAGTTCCAGAGTCACTGCAAATCAACAAGAGGTAATATATATTGGAGAGCTTAAAAGAAGTTTGCATGATGGGAAAAGATGAGGTATGTGTGTATATGTCCTTATACAAGTATTTCAAAGGTGAGGCCAGTTCAAAGCTGTCCCAGAAATTTGTACAGAAGCTAGCAAAACAGTTACTGAATCAGACACTGGTGGCTCATGCCTATAATCCCAGCTACTCAGAAGGCTGAGATCTGAGAATTGGAATTCAAAGCCAGCCTGGACAGGAAAGTCCATGAGACTTCTAACTAACCTCCAGAAAACCAGAAGTGGAACTGTGTCTCAAAGTGGTAGAGTGCTATCCTTAAGCAAAAAAGCTCAAGGACAGGGCCCTGGCCCTGAGTTCAAGCCCCATGACTGACAAAATAAAGCAAGCCCAAAATCGGAGGGTTTCAGGTAAATGTCAACTTAAAATAATGCAACTTAAAATAATGGATTGATCAGTGGCAAGCCTGAAGGCAGAAAGAGTGCTGTACTGAGAGACACTAGGAATCTGAATTCATAGGCTTCTGAAGTGAGAATGAGAAGGAAGCCTCTTATTTTATAGTGAGTACACAGCATTTGTAAGGGTAAATATGAATTACCAGAATGACTGTTCATACTTCTCTTTTGCTTGGAGCCAGCTGCAGAAGTAATTGCAATGTTAATAAGCAGCAACATTTATTATTTTATGATACTTTTAAAGTCCACATGTATTATGTGAATAAAAATTAAGATTATTTATTTTGTGATAAGTGATAAGTATAGAAATTCAAAATGAAATGAGTCATATTTCATCATCTATCATTAAATGTTTATTGAAGGGGCTGGGAGTTTGGACCAGTGGTAGAGTGCTTGGGTAGCATGCACGAAAACCTGGGTTCTATTCTTCAGTATCACATACATAGAAAAAAAAGCCAGAAGTTGTGCTGTGGCTATAGTGGTAGAGCTCTAGCCTTGAGAAAACCCAAGGACAGTGCTCAGGCCCTGAGCCAAAGCCCAGGACTGGCAAAAAAATGTTTATTGAAATATAGCCATAGTCGTGTGCTTAAGTGCTGACTATGGCTGCTTTCTTGTTAGAAGTGGAGCAGTACCACACACAGTGAGATTAAAGGGGACACTCTTAGGAAAGCACCCAAAGGCGTAACTCCTTTGAGCATTTGACATACTATTCCAGGAAGTAAAAAAACCATAGTTTCTTTGTTGGTGTTGGTTTGGAGGTAGTGGTGGTATTCTTTGTTTTTGCTTTTTGGTGATTATTTTTGTTGTGCTTGCTTCTGACTTATGACATAAGTGGCACGTGGGGCACAGACATGGAGGGAGGAAGAGTGAACAAATGCAGTTACGGTACTGTGGAAAATGAACTATGAAGTTTGTAGACAGGGACAGGAGGGGCAATTGGGTAAAAGCAAACAAAGCGATAACATTGTCCAAAATGAAATGTACTCAATATTCGATTTATGAAATGGTAACCCCTCTGTAAAACATCTTAATAATAACAATAAAATTACATTTTAAAAAAGTTTACAAAAAGAGAACTGGAGCAGTCTTCTTGGAAAACCTAAATAGGTAGCAAAGTAGGACATCTCTACGATCTGCCAGGCATGGAAGTGCTCATACTTGTAATTCTATTCACGAGATTGAGACCTAAACATTGAGAGTTGAAGCCAGTTTGTGCAGAAAAGCCCTTGAGACTCTTATCTTAACCTAAGCTGAAAAAGTGAGAAAGGAAAAGTGGTAAAGCATCCACCTTGAGTGGAAAATGCCAAGGGACAAGGCCCCGAGTGCAAGTATAAGTATCAGCATATAAAAAAGGGGAAGAATATTTATTATCTGATCCTTTAGAGACACAATTTGCCTGCTTTGTTTTAAAGGCACGATTGTCTTTCCTTTCTTTAGACAATGTCCCTTGTAGTGTTTATAAAGCAGGAACTACAGCCATGCCTGCCACTCTGATTACTTGTTCTAACAATGAACCAGATATCCTCATTCTCTGGAGGAAATTCTCCAATATCTGCTCATTGTATTTTATGCCAACCAAATCCAAGCTCTTAACCACTTGCCTCTCCATGGCGTGTGTGTCTTGGCTTCAGACAGGAACAAAGATAGCTTGGCTCTGGCCTCATACCCCTCCTTCCATTCAGACTGGGAAGCAACTGGGAACTTTTTAATGTAAGAAACCATTGTGTGGAGCCTAGGACAGGCCAGGCTCCTTTAATCTTCATTGCTACCTAAGGAGGTAGGTATTATACTCATCACAGCCTTATTTCACCAGAGAGGAACAAGGAGCCACCTACAGACAGAGTCACCTGCCCCCAAAGTCTTGCCAAGTGGTGTTTCCAATGCTCTCAGACAAGCTCCAGTTGGGTGGGTGATAAAATTCCAACAACAGGCAGGTTTCTAATGAAGTCAATCAGCTGCCAATCAGCGGGGGAACAGCGCGCCCCCACGCGGCCGGGACGCGCATCACATCTGCGCAGTGAGGCCAGAGGTGCCAAGACCCAAAGGCGGCCGAGTCCGTGCTGGAAAGTTGGAGGCCCCAGCGAGAGAATCCACGCTGCTCCGAGGGTAAATAAAGGGAGTGTAGCTCCCGCCCCGTCCCCTCTGCACCCCCCTAGAGACTCCTGCCTCTCAGAGGCCACCGTAGTGAAGCGCTGAGTCACGGTGAGAAGCCCGCGCCTTCCTACCCCGCCCTGGCCTGTGCCGCGTGCAGCTCCCTGTGTCTCCCATCGCGGCGGTGGCGCCTGTGAGTGTCTGGGTCCCCTCACACACGGCCTGGATGTGGGGGCTCGGGTGGAGGGTGCTGGGGAGCAGTTTGCACCATCTTGCCTTCCCCCTCTTGCTCAAGACTTGTAGATGAGATGACCCGAGTGGTTTAATTAGTAGTGAGGATTCGGTGAACATGCTAGATGGCTTTCTATGCTGCACCTTCTCCCTGGCTCGCTAGCAGACAATTCAACTGTAGGAGAGACGAGAAGTACTCTCAATAGTTTAGCTGGGGCGGGGGTGAAAATACTTTCTACTTGCTTGCCTGTGGAGGATGACAGGCCTGTACTGTTTAGAGTTTATTAAGCTTGCTTTCTGTGCCCTACATTTCAGTGCCAATAGCTAGCTAGTTGTTGATTATCTGCCAGAGAGAGAGAAGGGGGGGCATTTTTGGATAAGCCTTTGGGACTGCTGGGTACAGCCATTCTGATGAACAGCAGTGATACTTTCCTAGCACTATCTGCACCCCTTGAGGGTAGGAATTTATTCTCATTTTAGAGAGGGGAAAATAGGCATAAAGAGTCCCAGGTGAAGCTTCTGGTATGTGATGAAGCTGCAATACAAACACAGGGTATCTGGCTCCAGAATCTGTTGCTAGAGCACTTTTTTTTTTAGAATTTATTAACGTTGATTTTTTACATCATATTTTAAATGACAAGTTTAACATACAAGTGTTCAAGGAGGGAATCTCTATTTACAATCACTGGGACTTAGTATTTAGAACTTAATCACAATTAGGCTAATTTATGAAATAAAACATTATGTCTATACAGTCATAGGTTAGAGCACTTTTTGGGGGGATAGTAGGAAGTTTTGAAGGATTCATTATATTCTACTTGAAAAAGAGAATTAGGGTGTTAGGTGTACTGTCTGCAGACACCCTACTCCTGGTTAAATCTGTTCTGTGGTAGTATATTGGTTAGAACATAGATCTCCTCAAAATGAAGCACTTTCTGAATAATAAACAAGATACAGTGTTGCTCCTGAAACATGGAATGCATTGTCAAGGGCATTTCGTACACAGCTTAGCAGCCTCATACTTTCTTTTATTGTTTGTACGGCTTGAATTCAGGACCTGGATGCTGTCCCCGAGCTTTTGTTCAAGGATCTACCACTTTGAGTCACAGCACCGCTTTCAGTTTTCTGGTGATTAATCAGGAATAAGACTCTCATGGACTTTCATGCCTGGGCTAAGTTTTGAAATGCAATCCTCAGATCTCAGCTTCCTGAGTAGCTAGGATTGCAGATGGGAGCCACCAGCTCTCAGCAAAGCCTTAGGCATTTTAAAAGGCTTCATGACAAGAGTCAAAGATTTCTTAACAAAATCATTGGTCCTGAACTTCAGAGATGGATTGGAATTCCATGGTCGTTGAAGACTCCCTTGAATGCCAACCTGTCACAGACCTCTAGATTTTTTCTCTCTGCTTCTACTGTCACTACATACATCTCCCCTCCCATCTGTTACCCTACCTCTTGCACTGGGAGACTCTGTGGTATTGGGGAGGTTTAAAGAGGTCATTGAGGTAAAGAAAAAGTGCTTGTTAAGGGATTCTTCGTAAGTGTCTGAGAGAGCCTTTGGACAAGACGACTGTAGTTTAGATGAGATAGTTCTTAGTAATGAGTGAGGTCTTGGGCACCGTATTTATGAGCAGTCATAATCATGACTGTTGTTCTATATGCTCTAATTCAAGCGTACTACATAGTAAGTGCTCACTAAAGTACAGGTCTTATTCTTTTAGCCGAGTCTAATGTGAATCTCTTAATTTTGAAATGCTTTGAAACTTTTTCTTCTTATGGCTTCTCTTCTCCTCCATCTTCTCCAGCTCATCCTCGGAACACTCTTTCTAGATTGTGGCATGGGATCCTCCAAAAAGGTCATCCTGTCAGTGCTCAGTCGGGAGCAGTCAGAAGGAGTTGGAGCACGTGTCCGCAGAAGCATTGGCCGACCAGAGGTATGCTGGTTTGGTGGCGGCTCCTTCCTTCCCCCTCCAAGTGAATGGAGGGCTGTGGAGAGTGATTTGGGGATGAGAAGGCCCACTTGGTCCTGAGCTTCCCTGGGTGGTATGAACTCTTAAGCTTCAACATTAGGACCCCCCCCCCATGTGAATCAACCTTAAATGATTCTACATGTTTGCTTGAAACTTTATGTTTTCTGGTCACCATCCCTCCACCCCTTCACCTGAGCCCCCATTGTATTCTGTGCTTCTGACTTGGTTAGATTCTACATAGAAGTGAGGACAGGGGATTCGTCTTTCCGTGCTCGTCTTAGTTCACTGAGCACAATGTTGATTGGCCATTGAGACAGGAACACTGTCGACCCAGTCCCATCAGTGCCATCAAGCTGCCTTCAATCTTCTCCTTTGCTATTTTCCTTTTCAACATTATCTTCCTGAAAAATTACAGTTAAAACAAAATGTGATCTTTATTTTATTTCTAATTTCAATGTCAACGTGTACCCAACATATGCAAATGTTAATATTTTCAAAATTATATATTTATAAAAGAAAGTAATGACAGTTTCTAAGATAATAGAGCTTCCATCACGAATGAAGAAAATTGATAGAATTAGAGCAATTTGCTGATATAAAAGAATTGAGGGCTGGGATTATGGCCTAGTGGTAGAGTGCTTGCTTAGCATGCATGAAGCTCTGGGTTTGATTCTTTGGTACCACATACACAGAAAAAGCCAGAAATGGTGCTATGGCTCAAGTGGTACAGTGCTAGCCTTGAGAAAGAAAAGCTGAAGGACAGTGCCAAGGCCTGAGTTCAAACCCCAGAACTGGCAAACAAATGAATTGAAATTAAGATATACTATGTTTCTTTAGGACTGTGTAGTTACAAAGCACTAAGCATCCAGTTTTCCTTCTAAAATACCTTTATTGGCTCCTTAAATATCATTGAAGTATCTTCTTGAAGGATATTCGAATTTTTTTAGATTGAAACAATTTTCTCTTTATTAGACTTAGATTCCTCCTCATTGAAAGGTCTCCACCTGTAGTTTAGCTTATGAAAGGAAAACAAAAGGAGAAATGATGGTATTAGGCCTTCAGGAACTCTGGTAATCTTGATGTCTGTGTCTGAGAAGTAACGGTGAATGTCTGTCATTGAAGGTCTGCTAGGAAAGTCGTTGTAAAAGTCTGCATTGTACTTCACCGTTCTCATAGGCCTTCTTGTATTTCTTTAAATTAATCCCACTGAGGTTATCTGGGTTAGGTGGGAACTTTATCAGAACAACCATGGTTTGTATCTGAAAGGTCTCTGCTTTACTCACCAAAACTTTGAGAAACAAAATAATACAGTGTGCCAAAGGAAACATGTTGAATGAGTTCATTCAATGGCTTGCCCAGAGGCAGATGGAGTTGGTATCAGATTCTACCAAACTATATTTTCTATAGAGCAATGGGAAAGAATTCTGAGACCCTAAAGCCACCTGTCCACAAATCATTATTGTATATTGAGGGTAGCTAATACTTTAATTATCTTTCAGGAGCAAGTCTGCTCATTTTTAAGTTTATTCCTCTGTGGACCTCTTTGATCAAAACTACCAATTCTCTAGTAAAAGAATTGCTTACCACATAAATTAAAATAAATAAAATTGTCAAATAAGACATTTTTACTTAGAGAGTGTTAAAAAATTATAAAACAGCAGTTAGGAGTTTGGCCTAGTGGTAGAGTGCTTGCCTAGCATGCACAAAGAGCCAGGTTCCATTCCTCAGTACCACATACATAGAAAAAGCTGGAAGTGGTGCTGAGGCTCAAGTGGTAGAGCTGTAGCCTTGAGAAAGTCCAAGGACAGTGCTCAGGCCCTGAGCTCAAGCCCAGGACTGGCACAAAAAATTATAAAACAATTTTGTTGCCTAATAATTTAAAAGTCACCAACAAGATGTAGAAACAGTTCTAATAATGCCCTAATTTCAAGACCATGAAGAATATGAACTATATTTCACAACTGTTATATGATATGAAAGTAATTTTGTTAGGAGCCGGGAGATTGGCCTAGTGGTAGACTGCTTGCCTAGCAAGCACCAGGACCCGCGTTCGATTCCTCGGTACCACATACATAGAAAAAACTCCAAAGTGGTGCTGATGTTCAAGTGGAAGAGCTCTAGCCTTTGAAGAGTTCAAGGATAGTGCTTAGGCCCTGAGCTCAAGCCCAGGACTGGCAAAAAAAAAAGGAAAAAAATTTGGTTATTTGAAATTTGATAGGGAGGTGGGGGGTGTGGGGGGGGAGGGAAATGGGTACCAAGACATGTGAAAGGGTATCAATATATGTGAATTAATGCACCTTCTATCTGGCAAATATCATGTAACCCTTTTACTAATTACAATAAAAAAAAATTTGATAGGGAAGGGGGGAAAACCAAGACGGGTGGGGGGTGTGGGGGGGAGGGAAATGGGTACCAAGACATGTGAAAGGGTATCAATGTACGTGAATTAATGCACCTTCTATCTGGTAAATATCATGTAACCCTTTTACTAATTATAATAAAAAAAAGAAAAAAAAAGAAAACAGTTTTGTTTTCTATTGGTGTCATAGTCACTACATTTATTGTAGTTGATTTGTAATTTTTAGAAGCATAAAAATTCAGTCTGGAGATGGTGGTAATAGTTACACAACAATGTGAATGTACTTCATAACTGTAAACTATATACTTAGGTGATTTGAATGCTCAATATTATTACATTCATATTTTATGATTGAAGAAATCCAGAAAAAAATAGTGGTTTGGTAAAAGTAAAGACACAATTCTTGTCTTTTCTTCTCTTTTTGTGTTTCTTCTCTTTTTGTTGGTTGTGGGACTTGAACTTAAATCCTGGACACTGTCCCTAAGCAACTTTGTGTTCAATATTACCACTCTACCACTTGAGCAAGAGTGCCACTTCTGGCACAATTCTTTTTTAATCCAAATTTACAGCATCATTGAATTATATCGCAGATCCAGGTAAGAATTCCTGTTTGAAAACCTAGATTTAAGAAATCCCCCAAATCTGTTTATTTGGGTCTTCATTGTCCTGGGCATGTTTTTCCCCTAAGGAAAAAGCAAATGATGTAATTTCTAAGCTCACCACCCTGGTTTAATCAACACTAAGACACCGCTTCATTTTGTTAACCTGTAATTGCACATTCTAGGTCACTGGGATTGTACAGTGTAAGCAATTTTGTATCCTGGTCATTTTTGTTTAACATGGAAGCATAAGGACTTCTCATGTCATTACAAAATCTTCACTTACATCATCTTTTTTTGTGGGTCATGGTGCTTGAACTCTGGGCCTGGGCGCTGTCCCTGAGCTCCAGCTCAAGGCTACTGTCCTACCCCTGGGCCTAGGTGTTGTCCTTGAGCTTTTCAGCTCAAAGCTACCACCCTACCCTTGAGCCAAGCCCCACTTCCCATTTTCTCCAGGTTAATTGGACATAAGAGTTTCAGGTCCTTTTGTGCCCAGGCTGGCTTTGAACCTTGACCCTCAGATCTCAGCCTCCTGAGTAGCTAGGATTACAGGTATGAGCCACAGTGCTCAGCTCTCACATCATCTTAACAGCCATGCAGTATTCCATTGCACAACCCTAATGTTACTTTCTTACTCGTAACCTCTGATTCTTTGACTAATCTTGGTCTTCATTAATTTAGCCTCTGTACATTGTGCTCCCTGATACCAAAGTTTAAGTTAAGATATTGAGTCAAGGTAGAGAGGCTGACTTTTAGCTCGAGAACATTCAAGGCTATGTGTAGATCTAATCTGGGATCCATGTTGCTACTTTCCTTCTACTTTCTCCCTGCTGCCTTCAGGACCGAGTATAAAGACAGGCTAAGGAAGCCTAGTCTGGCGCTGTTGGAGTCCTAAGGGCCTTTCTTCTGCTGCTGCCATATTGTGGTGTAAGCTAGCCTAGTAGGCTGGTACCACAGGCATGACTGTCTCCTGTGTTACTTATGATTCAGTTCAACTATACGTAAGAGAGAGCACCTTCCAAAAGAAACCAATGGCTAGTAAATAAATGTATGTTTCTCTTTTTTGTGAAGCTTCAAATAAGCAGTCTAGGGGGATCCTGAAGGCTTCCCTCTTATCAGAGAAATGTGCTCATTTTTATCTTAGGTGCTAAACAATTAAGAGAACAGTAGCAATCATTTCCCTTCTGGCACAGAAAGGAGGAAGAAGAGAAAAGTAAAAAGGCAAACATCAGCTGGCCATTCCCCTTTAGAAGATATTTCCCTAAATGTCCCACCCTGTCATTTCCGCATTGTAGAAATTCACCCATGCGACTCCACCTAGCTACCTGCATGGCTAAGGAATCTAAGGTAAATACCATTCTGTATGTCTGTAGAGTATCTTCTATGTATACTGATTACTCTAGGTTCAAGAGACCATCATTTGAAAAGTAAAGCATTAGTCTTCTCTCTAAGGAACTGCTATTCCTGAGAGGTCTGCCAATATGTCTTGACTTAAATGAAATACCAAGCTCTATTGAGATGTCACAAAGCTTGTAGATAAGGGTCACAGGGGATTTTCTTTCATGGCCAGTGAGAGAAGACAAAAATATTAAAGACAGATATTCTATCTCTGTCTATCTATGGGATAAAGAGATTTTAATACATTAATAAATCAAAGATCTTTCAATATTTTTGAGGGTATTCTATCTGTGATAAACACCTTCCATGATCCTACACTGTTCTATATTAAAAATTGTCTTCTTGGGCCTGGGATTTTGGCCTAGTGGTAGAGTGCTTGCCTAGCATGCATGAAGACCTGGGTTCGATTCCTCGGTACCACATACATGGAAAAAAGCCAGAAGTGGTGCTGAGGCTCAAGTGGTAGAGATCTAGCCTTGGAAAGTCCAAGGACAGTGCTCAGGCCCTGACCTCAAGCCCAGGACTGGCACAAAAAATTGTCTTCTTCCAGAGTATTCATGATCCCATTGTAGTAATCCATTTCTTTAGCTTCTTCCCACTTGATAACCCTAGTCTGGTTATGATTGATCTTTTTCACACCTGCCTATAGCTTAGATGACTATGAAATATTTGTCTACTTTCTGGCATAGTTGGTCAACTTTCTGGCATAGTTGGTCAATCTGTGTGTGTGTGTGTGTGTGTGTGTGTGTGTGTGTGTGTGTGTGTGTGTGTTATAATGGATTCTGCCTGAAAACAATTTCTTGGTGTCTTTCTTGAAGTTTGAACTCAGGGTCCCAGAGTGCTGCCCCTGAGCTTTTTTGCTCAAGTATAGCACTGTACTACTTGAGCTACCATACAGCTCCATTCCTGACATTTTTAGTAGTTAATCAGAGACAAGGGTCTCCAAGACATTGTTGCTGGCTTTGAATCCCAATCTTCAGATCTCAGTCTCCTGAGTAGCTAGGCTTACAGACAGAAGCTACTGGTGCCCAGAAATATTTATTGTAAAAGATTTCTCATTGTCTATGGAATTCTCAGAGACTTTCATAGCTCTATCTGTGGCCACTGGTAACATGGCTTTCAAACAGGCATGTCTAATCTGTTGTATTTTATTATTTCAGTTAAAAAATCTGGATCCATTTTTGCTGTTTGATGAATTTAAAGGTGGGAGGCCAGGCGGATTTCCTGATCATCCACATCGAGGTTTTGAAACAGTAAGTGTAATGATTTCATTGCAAGTGTGTGTTTTACCACTTGCCTTTTACTTCTAATAGAAAATCCAATTTTGAAAGCATTGGCTAATAAACTAACATTCATTTATACATTTTTAGCTAAAACTGTCTATTGTATATGAAATATACTCAAATTGAAATATTAACTGTTTTCAATATTCCTGAATTTGTGCCACTGGAGATACTGTAATTTGAGCAATTAAAAGTGCAAGACCTGGTTTTTGAAATAATCTATAATTAAGCTAATTTATTAGAGACAAAAGAAACTAAGTTAGGATTAAATAATTTCATATAGAAAATGTTTGTATGCAAACTCTTTAGAAATATTTAACCCCATATAATATAATGATATGAACCCCCTAAAACTATCTTAAGAACTCAGAGCATTTTTTTAAATTTTATTTTATTGTTGGGATGATGTACAGAGGGGGTTACAGGTAGGGTTAGTATGGCTTTGTTTCTGGAAATTTGGGTAGATGCCCAGAAGTGGGATTGCAACTCATAGTATTAATGCTGAGTTTTAATAAATTGTAGACTCGGGGGGCCAAAATATGACATAACCTAAAAATTAGTATTTATAAGTTTAATTACAGAATTGGGAGATTCTGTGGGACATAAATTTTTCTTATCAATAGACACAGAATTACAAATGTATAATATAATATTGTGACACTTCCAATAGTTTCTGCTGTTCTCATCTAGATCCTGGGAAAGCTCAGGGACAGTTCTTCCTGATACAAAGTTAGCCATTTGCTCCATGAGAACAGTTTTGTATTCTTAGCAAACAAACCAGGACTTGTTAAAGGTTGAGAGTGTTTGTAAAGCCAATTTGAGAATGAGTAAGTATTGACTCAAAGCTTGAAACATGCCATTATTGGAGTAGGGTGAGATTTTATATGGCAGGGTGTTGTTTTGTGTTGAAGACTATTGATAGAAGGCAGAAGGAGTGAGACAAGAGAAGTATGAGGCCTGTTCCATCATGTAGGCTTGTTAAGGAGATGGAAAAATACCCAGGAAAGGAGTTAATTATCACAATGTAAAGGCAGACTGAATCAAGAAGCTTTTAGAAACAGCTAATCTGCTTTCTTCATTTAACTATTTTACTTCCAGTCCCCTTCTCTGCTTACATAATGGGGACAACCGTGTACCCATTACTTAGAGCATTATGGGAAAAATGCTTCTCATAAGTATGCCTTCTGTATACTTACAGTGAATTCTCACCCTCTTCCCAGAAAATTTCTTTCCATAGTTCCAGTTGTTATCTTATTAATCCTTTAAGATACTTATGGAGAGCCTTTTATCTCCATCAACTTCTCCATAGAATATCCAGGGGATACTTTTTTGTTCCTGCATTTGATTCCCATAAAATTATGTTTTTATCAGTCTCATTTGCACAATATGTTCGTGTTGGCCATGTTCATCTATCTTGCATTAGACTTTGGAGTTGCCTCAACTTCCCCTCACTACACTCAAGAAGACTGGAAATTGCATCATCTGAGGTTGTCCCATGTTCTCCATGCTGCGCATGTGTGGGTACTCAGCACCTACTGGCTGAAAGTCACTACATAATACAAATGTTTTCTTGTGGATGTCAATGAATGTATTAAAAAGGAATGCTGACACATACTGCTTTTATTTCTGTTCTGGAAAGTACTATCTAGGCAAAGTGTTTTGTAAATTTTAAGGGTATCAACTTTATTTTATTTTATATTTTTGCCTGTCCTGGGCTTGAGCTCAGGGTCTGAGCACTGTCCTTGGACTTTCTCAAGGCTAGAGCTCTATCACTTGAGCCTCAGCACCACTTCCGACTTTTTCTATGTATGCGGCACCGAGGAATTGAACCCGGGTCTTGGTGCATGCTAGGCAAGCACTCCACCACTAGGCTAAACACCCCGCCCCAAAAGTCTCAAATTTAAACAGCTTTGTGAAGTTCAGTTTCAGAGTATTTACATCTGGCCTTTTATTTGCTTATTTATTTTTCTGCTTGGCCTGGGGCTTGAGCTCTGGACCTTGGTGCTATCCCTTAGCCACTTTTGCTCAAGGCTATCACTGTACCACTTGAGCCATAGCACCACTTCTGGCTTTTTCTGCCCAATCTGGCTTCAAACCATAATCCTCAGATCTCAGTCTCCTGAGTAACTAGGATTACAGGTGTGAGCCACCAGCACCCAGCTGGCTCTTTCTTTTTGATGAGGGATTTCTGAGGAAACTGTAGCTGTAATTACAGATGATCCTAATTGTGTATGGAATCTGTATTCATGACTTCACTTACTCAGAAAATGTACTGGCATTCGCAAAATCAGTCTTGGTGGAGTTTTGTGGTAACTCGTGGCCATGAACAGAGTGGTGAAAATTTTGAGTTGCCCAATGTGCATGTTACCAGCCAAAGCTTAATGAGATGAGGCTCTGCTCTCTTGCTTCAGCTCTTTTACTGTATGCAAGCATCTTTGTCACAGTCTTAGTGCCATTTTTTTACATTATTATGCTTTTTGGTGGTATTTTTGCTATTTTAAATGGCTCCAGTGCATAGTACGGCAGTTCCATTTAGTATTGCTTAGTCCAAAAGATTGTTAATGTGCTTTTTCTCACAGAGAAAATAGGTAGGTCAGCCTTCAGGAGTGGCTAGTACTGCTACTGGTTTAGTG